>NW_025575886.1:0-41798 GCF_905147105.1 Pieris brassicae
GCACTCTCTTCAACATACAGTTATTCGTTTCATAACGATTAACTAAATCATGGGAGTTACACTCCGAGAGCATACATAGCCAGACGTAGGCACTCTCTTCAACATACAGTTATTCGTTTCATAACGATTAACTAAATCATGGAGTTACACTCCGAGAGCATAGCCAGACGCAGGCACTCTCTTCTACATACAGTTATTCGTTTCATAACGATTAACTAAATCATGGGAGTTACACTCCGAGAGCATAGCCAGACGCAGGCACTCTCTTCAACATACAGTTATTCGTTTCATAACGATTAACTAAATCATGGGAGTTACACTCCGAGAGCATAGCCAGACGCAGGCACTCTCTTCTACATACAGTTATTCGTTTCATAACGATTAACTAAATCATGGGAGTTACACTCCGAGAGCATAGCCAGACGCAGGCACTCTCTTCTACATACAGTTATTCGTTTCATAACGATTAACTAAATCATGGGAGTTACACTCCGAGAGCATAGCCAGACGCAGGCACTCTCTTCAACATACAGTTATTCGTTTCATAACGATTAACTAAATCATGGGAGTTACACTCCGAGAGCATACATAGCCAGACGTAGGCACTCTCTTCTACATACAGTTATTCGTTTCATAACGATTAACTAAATCATGGGAGTTACACTCCGAGAGCATAGCCAGACGCAGGCACTCTCTTCAACATACAGTTATTCGTTTCATAACGATTAACTAAATCATGGGAGTTACACTCCGAGAGCATAGCCAGACGCAGGCACTCTCTTCAACATACAGTTATTCGTTTCATAACGATTAACTAAATTATGGGAGTTACACTCCGAGAGCATACATAGCCAGACGTAGGCACTCTCTTCTACATACAGTTATTCGTTTCATAACGATTAACTAAATCATGGGAGTTACACTCCGAGAGCATAGCCAGACGCAGGCACTCTCTTCTACATACAGTTATTCGTTTCATAACGATTAACTAAATCATGGGAGTTACACTCCGAGAGCATAGCCAGACGCAGGCACTCTCTTCAACATACAGTTATTCGTTTCATAACGATTAACTAAATCATGGGAGTTACACTCCGAGAGCATAGCCAGACGCAGGCACTCTCTTCTACATACAGTTATTCGTTTCATAACGATTAACTAAATCATGGGAGTTACACTCCGAGAGCATAGCCAGACGCAGGCACTCTCTTCAACATACAGTTATTCGTTTCATAACGATTAACTAAATCATGGGAGTTACACTCCGAGAGCATAGCCAGACGCAGGCACTCTCTTCAACATACAGTTATTCGTTTCATAACGATTAACTAAATCATGGGAGTTACACTCCGAGAGCATACATAGCCAGACGTAGGCACTCTCTTCAACATACAGTTATTCGTTTCATAACGATTAACTAAATCATGGGAGTTACACTCCGAGAGCATAGCCAGACGCAGGCACTCTCTTCTACATACAGTTATTCGTTTCATAACGATTAACTAAATCATGGGAGTTACACTCCGAGAGCATAGCCAGACGCAGGCACTCTCTTCAACATACAGTTATTCGTTTCATAACGATTAACTAAATCATGGGAGTTACACTCCGAGAGCATAGCCAGACGCAGGCACTCTCTTCTACATACAGTTATTCGTTTCATAACGATTAACTAAATCATGGGAGTTACACTCCGAGAGCATAGCCAGACGCAGGCACTCTCTTCAACATACAGTTATTCGTTTCATAACGATTAACTAAATCATGGGAGTTACACTCCGAGAGCATAGCCAGACGCAGGCACTCTCTTCTACATACAGTTATTCGTTTCATAACGATTAACTAAATCATGGGAGTTACACTCCGAGAGCATAGCCAGACGCAGGCACTCTCTTCAACATACAGTTATTCGTTTCATAACGATTAACTAAATCATGGGAGTTACACTCCGAGAGCATACATAGCCAGACGTAGGCACTCTCTTCTACATACAGTTATTCGTTTCATAACGATTAACTAAATCATGGGAGTTACACTCCGAGAGCATACATAGCCAGACGTAGGCACTCTCTTCAACATACAGTTATTCGTTTCATAACGATTAACTAAATCATGGGAGTTACACTCCGAGAGCATACATAGCCAGACGTAGGCACTCTCTTCAACATACAGTTATTCGTTTCATAACGATTAACTAAATCATGGGAGTTACACTCCGAGAGCATAGCCAGACGCAGGCACTCTCTTCAACATACAGTTATTCGTTTCATAACGATTAACTAAATCATGGGAGTTACACTCCGAGAGCATAGCCAGACGCAGGCACTCTCTTCAACATACAGTTATTCGTTTCATAACGATTAACTAAATCATGGGAGTTACACTCCGAGAGCATACATAGCCAGACGTAGGTACTCTCTTCTACATACAGTTATTCGTTTCATAACGATTAACTAAATCATGGGAGTTACACTCCGAGAGCATAGCCAGACGCAGGCACTCTCTTCAACATACAGTTATTCGTTTCATAACGATTAACTAAATCATGGGAGTTACACTCCGAGAGCATAGCCAGACGCAGGCACTCTCTTCAACATACAGTTATTCGTTTCATAACGATTAACTAAATTATGGGAGTTACACTCCGAGAGCATACATAGCCAGACGTAGGCACTCTCTTCTACATACAGTTATTCGTTTCATAACGATTAACTAAATCATGGGAGTTACACTCCGAGAGCATAGCCAGACGCAGGCACTCTCTTCAACATACAGTTATTCGTTTCATAACGATTAACTAAATCATGGGAGTTACACTCCGAGAGCATACATAGCCACACGCAGGCACTCTCTTCAACATACAGTTATTCGTTTCATAACGATTAACTAAATCATGGGAGTTACACTCCGAGAGCATAGCCAGACGCAGGCACTCTCTTCAACATACAGTTATTCGTTTCATAACGATTAACTAAATCATGGGAGTTACACTCCGAGAGCATAGCCAGACGCAGGCACTCTCTTCAACATACAGTTATTCGTTTCATAACGATTAACTAAATCATGGGAGTTACACTCCGAGAGCATAGCCAGACGCAGGCACTCTCTTCAACATACAGTTATTCGTTTCATAACGATTAACTAAATCATGGGAGTTACACTCCGAGAGCATAGCCAGACGCAGGCACTCTCTTCAACATACAGTTATTCGTTTCATAACGATTAACTAAATCATGGGAGTTACACTCCGAGAGCATAGCCAGACGCAGGCACTCTCTTCAACATACAGTTATTCGTTTCATAACGATTAACTAAATCATGGGAGTTACACTCCGAGAGCATAGCCAGACGCAGGCACTCTCTTCAACATACAGTTATTCGTTTCATAACGATTAACTAAATCATGGGAGTTACACTCCGAGAGCATAGCCAGACGCAGGCACTCTCTTCTACATACAGTTATTCGTTTCATAACGATTAACTAAATCATGGGAGTTACACTCCGAGAGCATAGCCAGACGCAGGCACTCTCTTCAACATACAGTTATTCGTTTCATAACGATTAACTAAATCATGGGAGTTACACTCCGAGAGCATAGCCAGACGCAGGCACTCTCTTCAACATACAGTTATTCGTTTCATAACGATTAACTAAATCATGGGAGTTACACTCCGAGAGCATACATAGCCAGACGTAGGCACTCTCTTCTACATACAGTTATTCGTTTCATAACGATTAACTAAATCATGGGAGTTACACTCCGAGAGCATAGCCAGACGCAGGCACTCTCTTCAACATACAGTTATTCGTTTCATAACGATTAACTAAATCATGGGAGTTACACTCCGAGAGCATACATAGCCAGACGTAGGCACTCTCTTCTACATACAGTTATTCGTTTCATAACGATTAACTAAATCATGGGAGTTACACTCCGAGAGCATAGCCAGACGCAGGCACTCTCTTCAACATACAGTTATTCGTTTCATAACGATTAACTAAATCATGGGAGTTACACTCCGAGAGCATAGCCAGACGCAGGCACTCTCTTCAACATACAGTTATTCGTTTCATAACGATTAACTAAATCATGGGAGTTACACTCCGAGAGCATAGCCAGACGCAGGCACTCTCTTCAACATACAGTTATTCGTTTCATAACGATTAACTAAATCATGGGAGTTACACTCCGAGAGCATAGCCAGACGCAGGCACTCTCTTCTACATACAGTTATTCGTTTCATAACGATTAACTAAATCATGGGAGTTACACTCCGAGAGCATAGCCAGACGCAGGCACTCTCTTCAACATAGTTATTCGTTTCATAACGATTAACTAAATCATGGGAGTTACACTCCGAGAGCATAGCCAGACGCAGGCACTCTCTTCAACATACAGTTATTCGTTTCATAACGATTAACTAAATCATGGGAGTTACACTCCGAGAGCATACATAGCCAGACGTAGGCACTCTCTTCAACATACAGTTATTCGTTTCATAACGATTAACTAAATCATGGGAGTTATACTCCGAGAGCATAGCCAGACGCAGGCACTCTCTTCAACATACAGTTATTCGTTTCATAACGATTAACTAAATCATGGGAGTTACACTCCGAGAGCATAGCCAGACGCAGGCACTCTCTTCTACATACAGTTATTCGTTTCATAACGATTAACTAAATCATGGGAGTTACACTCCGAGAGCATAGCCAGACGCAGGCACTCTCTTCAACATACAGTTATTCGTTTCATAACGATTAACTAAATCATGGGAGTTACACTCCGAGAGCATAGCCAGACGCAGGCACTCTCTTCAACATACAGTTATTCGTTTCATAACGATTAACTAAATCATGGGAGTTACACTCCGAGAGCATAGCCAGACGCAGGCACTCTCTTCTACATACAGTTATTCGTTTCATAACGATTAACTAAATCATGGGAGTTACACTCCGAGAGCATAGCCAGACGCAGGCACTCTCTTCAACATACAGTTATTCGTTTCATAACGATTAACTAAATCATGGGAGTTACACTCCGAGAGCATAGCCAGACGCAGGCACTCTCTTCAACATACAGTTATTCGTTTCATAACGATTAACTAAATCATGGGAGTTACACTCCGAGAGCATACATAGCCAGACGTAGGCACTCTCTTCTACATACAGTTATTCGTTTCATAACGATTAACTAAATCATGGGAGTTACACTCCGAGAGCATAGCCAGACGCAGGCACTCTCTTCAACATACAGTTATTCGTTTCATAACGATTAACTAAATCATGGGAGTTACACTCCGAGAGCATAGCCAGACGCAGGCACTCTCTTCAACATACAGTTATTCGTTTCATAACGATTAACTAAATCATGGGAGTTACACTCCGAGAGCATAGCCAGCCGCAGGCACTCTCTTCAACATACAGTTATTCGTTTCATAACGATTAACTAAATCATGGGAGTTACACTCCGAGAGCATACATAGCCAGACGTAGGCACTCTCTTCTACATACAGTTATTCGTTTCATAACGATTAACTAAATCATGGGAGTTACACTCCGAGAGCATAGCCAGACGCAGGCACTCTCTTCAACATACAGTTATTCGTTTCATAACGATTAACTAAATCATGGGAGTTACACTCCGAGAGCATAGCCAGACGCAGGCACTCTCTTCAACATACAGTTATTCGTTTCATAACGATTAACTAAATCATGGGAGTTACACTCCGAGAGCATAGCCAGACGCAGGCACTCTCTTCAACATACAGTTATTCGTTTCATAACGATTAACTAAATCATGGGAGTTACACTCCGAGAGCATAGCCAGACGCAGGCACTCTCTTCAACATACAGTTATTCGTTTCATAACGATTAACTAAATCATGGGAGTTACACTCCGAGAGCATAGCCAGACGCAGGCACTCTCTTCAACATACAGTTATTCGTTTCATAACGATTAACTAAATCATGGGAGTTACACTCCGAGAGCATAGCCAGACGCAGGCACTCTCTTCAACATACAGTTATTCGTTTCATAACGATTAACTAAATCATGGGAGTTACACTCCGAGAGCATAGCCAGACGCAGGCACTCTCTTCAACATACAGTTATTCGTTTCATAACGATTAACTAAATCATGGGAGTTACACTCCGAGAGCATACATAGCCAGACGTAGGCACTCTCTTCTACATACAGTTATTCGTTTCATAACGATTAACTAAATCATGGGAGTTACACTCCGAGAGCATAGCCAGACGCAGGCACTCTCTTCAACATACAGTTATTCGTTTCATAACGATTAACTAAATCATGGGAGTTACACTCCGAGAGCATACATAGCCAGCCGTAGGCACTCTCTTCTACATACAGTTATTCGTTTCATAACGATTAACTAAATCATGGGAGTTACACTCCGAGAGCATAGCCAGACGCAGGCACTCTCTTCAACATACAGTTATTCGTTTCATAACGATTAACTAAATCATGGGAGTTACACTCCGAGAGCATACATAGCCAGACGTAGGCACTCTCTTCTACATACAGTTATTCGTTTCATAACGATTAACTAAATCATGGGAGTTACACTCCGAGAGCATAGCCAGACGCAGGCACTCTCTTCAACATACAGTTATTCGTTTCATAACGATTAACTAAATCATGGGAGTTACACTCCGAGAGCATAGCCAGACGCAGGCACTCTCTTCAACATACAGTTATTCGTTTCATAACGATTAACTAAATCATGGGAGTTACACTCCGAGAGCATACATAGCCAGACGTAGGCACTCTCTCCTACATACAGTTATTCGTTTCATAACGATTAACTAAATCATGGGAGTTACACTCCGAGAGCATAGCCAGACGCAGGCACTCTCTTCAACATACAGTTATTCGTTTCATAACGATTAACTAAATCATGGGAGTTACACTCCGAGAGCATAGCCCGACGCAGGCACTCTCTTCAACAAACAGTTATTCGTTTCATAACGATTAACTAAATCATGGGAGTTACACTCCGAGAGTATAGCCAGACGCAGGCACTCTCTTCTACATACAGTTATTCGTTTCATAACGATTAACTAAATCATGGGAGTTACACTCCGAGAGCATACATAGCCAGACGTAGGCACTCTCTTCTACATACAGTTATTCGTTTCATAACGATTAACTAAATCATGGGAGTTACACTCCGAGAGCATAGCCAGACGCAGGCACTCTCTTCTACATACAGTTATTCGTTTCATAACGATTAACTAAATCATGGGAGTTACACTCCGAGAGCATAGCCAGACGCAGGCACTCTCTTCAACATACAGTTATTCGTTTCATAACGATTAACTAAATCATGGGAGTTACACTCCGAGAGCATAGCCAGACGCAGGCACTCTCTTCAACATACAGTTATTCGTTTCATAACGATTAACTAAATCATGGGAGTTACACTCCGAGAGCATACATAGCCAGACGTAGGCACTCTCTTCTACATACAGTTATTCGTTTCATAACGATTAACTAAATCATGGGAGTTACACTCCGAGAGCATAGCCAGACGCAGGCACTCTCTTCAACATACAGTTATTCGTTTCATAACGATTAACTAAATCATGGGAGTTACACTCCGAGAGCATAGCCAGACGCAGGCACTCTCTTCAACATACAGTTATTCGTTTCATAACGATTAACTAAATCATGGGAGTTACACTCCGAGAGCATAGCCAGACGCAGGCACTCTCTTCAACATACAGTTATTCGTTTCATAACGATTAACTAAATCATGGGAGTTACACTCCGAGAGCATAGCCAGACGCAGGCACTCTCTTCAACATACAGTTATTCGTTTCATAACGATTAACTAAATCATGGGAGTTACACTCCGAGAGCATACATAGCCAGACGCAGGCACTCTCTTCAACATACAGTTATTCGTTTCATAACGATTAACTAAATCATGGGAGTTACACTCCGAGAGCATACATAGCCAGACGTAGGCACTCTCTTCAACATACAGTTATTCGTTTCATAACGATTAACTAAATCATGGGAGTTACACTCCGAGAGCATAGCCAGACGCAGGCACTCTCTTCAACATACAGTTATTCGTTTCATAACGATTAACTAAATCATGGGAGTTACACTCCGAGAGCATACATAGCCAGACGTAGGCACTCTCTTCTACATACAGTTATTCGTTTCATAACGATTAACTAAATCATGGGAGTTACACTCCGAGAGCATACCAAGCCAGACGTAGGCACTCTCTTCAACATACAGTTATTCGTTTCATAACGATTAACTAAATCATGGGAGTTACACTCCGAGAGCATACATAGCCAGACGTAGGCACTCTCTTCAACATACAGTTATTCGTTTCATAACGATTAACTAAATCATGGGAGTTACACTCCGAGAGCATAGCCAGACGCAGGCACTCTCTTCAACATACAGTTATTCGTTTCATAACGATTAACTAAATCATGGGAGTTACACTCCGAGAGCATAGCCAGACGCAGGCACTCTCTTCAACATACAGTTATTCGTTTCATAACGATTAACTAAATCATGGGAGTTACACTCCGAGAGCATAGCCAGACGCAGGCACTCTCTTCAACATACAGTTATTCGTTTCATAACGATTAACTAAATCATGGGAGTTACACTCCGAGAGCATAGCCAGACGCAGGCACTCTCTTCAACATACAGTTATTCGTTTCATAACGATTAACTAAATCATGGGAGTTACACTCCGAGAGCATAGCCAGACGCAGGCACTCTCTTCAACATACAGTTATTCGTTTCATAACGATTAACTAAATCATGGGAGTTACACTCCGAGAGCATACATAGCCAGACGTAGGCACTCTCTTCTACATACAGTTATTCGTTTCATAACGATTAACTAAATCATGGGAGTTACACTCCGAGAGCATAGCCAGACGCAGGCACTCTCTTCAACATACAGTTATTCGTTTCATAACGATTAACTAAATCATGGGAGTTACACTCCGAGAGCATAGCCAGACGCAGGCACTCTCTTCAACATACAGTTATTCGTTTCATAACGATTAACTAAATCATGGGAGTTACACTCCGAGAGCATAGCCAGACGCAGGCACTCTCTTCAACATACAGTTATTCGTTTCATAACGATTAACTAAATCATGGGAGTTACACTCCGAGAGCATACATAGCCAGACGTAGGCACTCTCTTCTACATACAGTTATTCGTTTCATAACGATTAACTAAATCATGGGAGTTACACTCCGAGAGCATAGCCAGACGCAGGCCCTCTCTTCAACATACAGTTATTCGTTTCATAACGATTAACTAAATCATGGGAGTTACACTCCGAGAGCATAGCCAGACGCAGGCACTCTCTTCAACATACAGTTATTCGTTTCATAACGATTAACTAAATCATGGGAGTTACACTCCGAGAGCATAGCCAGACGCAGGCACTCTCTTCAACATACAGTTATTCGTTTCATAACGATTAACTAAATCATGGGAGTTACACTCCGAGAGCATAGCCAGACGCAGGCACTCTCTTCAACATACAGTTATTCGTTTCATAACGATTAACTAAATCATGGGAGTTACACTCCGAGAGCATAGCCAGACGCAGGCACTCTCTTCAACATACAGTTATTCGTTTCATAACGATTAACTAAATCATGGGAGTTACACTCCGAGAGCATACATAGCCAGACGTAGGCACTCTCTTCAACATACAGTTATTCGTTTCATAACGATTAACTAAATCATGGGAGTTACACTCCGAGAGCATAGCCAGACGCAGGCACTCTCTTCAACATACAGTTATTCGTTTCATAACGATTAACTAAATCATGGGAGTTACACTCCGAGAGCATACATAGCCAGACGTAGGCACTCTCTTCTACATACAGTTATTCGTTTCATAACGATTAACTAAATCATGGGAGTTACACTCCGAGAGCATACCAAGCCAGACGTAGGCACTCTCTTCAACATACAGTTATTCGTTTCATAACGATTAACTAAATCATGGGAGTTACACTCCGAGAGCATACATAGCCAGACGTAGGCACTCTCTTCAACATACAGTTATTCGTTTCATAACGATTAACTAAATCATGGGAGTTACACTCCGAGAGCATAGCCAGACGCAGGCACTCTCTTCAACATACAGTTATTCGTTTCATAACGATTAACTAAATCATGGGAGTTACACTCCGAGAGCATAGCCAGACGCAGGCACTCTCTTCAACATACAGTTATTCGTTTCATAACGATTAACTAAATCATGGGAGTTACACTCCGAGAGCATAGCCAGACGCAGGCACTCTCTTCAACATACAGTTATTCGTTTCATAACGATTAACTAAATCATGGGAGTTACACTCCGAGAGCATAGCCAGACGCAGGCACTCTCTTCAACATACAGTTATTCGTTTCATAACGATTAACTAAATCATGGGAGTTACACTCCGAGAGCATAGCCAGACGCAGGCACTCTCTTCAACATACAGTTATTCGTTTCATAACGATTAACTAAATCATGGGAGTTACACTCCGAGAGCATACATAGCCAGACGTAGGCACTCTCTTCTACATACAGTTATTCGTTTCATAACGATTAACTAAATCATGGGAGTTACACTCCGAGAGCATAGCCAGACGCAGGCACTCTCTTCAACATACAGTTATTCGTTTCATAACGATTAACTAAATCATGGGAGTTACACTCCGAGAGCATAGCCAGACGCAGGCACTCTCTTCAACATACAGTTATTCGTTTCATAACGATTAACTAAATCATGGGAGTTACACTCCGAGAGCATACATAGCCAGACGTAGGCACTCTCTTCTACATACAGTTATTCGTTTCATAACGATTAACTAAATCATGGGAGTTACACTCCGAGAGCATAGCCAGACGCAGGCACTCTCTTCAACATACAGTTATTCGTTTCATAACGATTAACTAAATCATGGGAGTTACACTCCGAGAGCATACATAGCCAGACGTAGGCACTCTCTTCTACATACAGTTATTCGTTTCATAACGATTAACTAAATCATGGGAGTTACACTCCGAGAGCATAGCCAGACGCAGGCACTCTCTTCAACATACAGTTATTCGTTTCATAACGATTAACTAAATCATGGGAGTTACACTCCGAGAGCATAGCCAGACGCAGGCACTCTCTTCAACATACAGTTATTCGTTTCATAACGATTAACTTAATCATGGGAGTTACACTCCGAGAGCATACATAGCCAGACGTAGGCACTCTCTTCTACATACAGTTATTCGTTTCATAACGATTAACTAAATCATGGGAGTTACACTCCGAGAGCATAGCCAGACGCAGGCACTCTCTTCTACATACAGTTATTCGTTTCATAACGATTAACTAAATCATGGGAGTTACACTCCGAGAGCATAGCCAGACGCAGGCACTCTCTTCAACATACAGTTATTCGTTTCATAACGATTAACTAAATCATGGGAGTTACACTCCGAGAGCATAGCCAGACGCAGGCACTCTCTTCAACATACAGTTATTCGTTTCATAACGATTAACTAAATCATGGGAGTTACACTCCGAGAGCATAGCCAGACGCAGGCACTCTCTTCAACATACAGTTATTCGTTTCATAACGATTAACTAAATCATGGGAGTTACACTCCGAGAGCATAGCCAGACGCAGGCACTCTCTTCAACATACAGTTATTCGTTTCATAACGATTAACTAAATCATGGGAGTTACACTCCGAGAGCATAGCCAGACGCAGGCACTCTCTTCAACATACAGTTATTCGTTTCATAACGATTAACTAAATCATGGGAGTTACACTCCGAGAGCATACATAGCCAGACGTAGGCACTCTCTTCTACATACAGTTATTCGTTTCATAACGATTAACTAAATCATGGGAGTTACACTCCGAGAGCATACATAGCCAGACGTAGGCACTCTCTTCTACATACAGTTATTCGTTTCATAACGATTAATTAAATCATGGGAGTTACACTCCGAGAGCATACATAGCCAGACGTAGGCACTCTCTTCTACATACAGTTATTCGTTTCATAACGATTAACTAAATCATGGGAGTTACACTCCGAGAGCATAGCCAGACGCAGGCACTCTCTTCAACATACAGTTATTCGTTTCATAACGATTAACTAAATCATGGGAGTTACACTCCGAGAGCATAGCCAGACGCAGGCACTCTCTTCAACATACAGTTATTCGTTTCATAACGATTAACTAAATCATGGGAGTTACACTCCGAGAGCATAGCCAGACGCAGGCACTCTCTTCAACATACAGTTATTCGTTTCATAACGATTAACTAAATCATGGGAGTTACACTCCGAGAGCATAGCCAGACGCAGGCACTCTCTTCAACATACAGTTATTCGTTTCATAACGATTAACTAAATCATGGGAGTTACACTCCGAGAGCATAGCCAGACGCAGGCACTCTCTTCAACATACAGTTATTCGTTTCATAACGATTAACTAAATCATGGTAGTTACACTCCGAGAGCATAGCCAGACGCAGGCACTCTCTTCAACATACAGTTATTCGTTTCATAACGATTAACTAAATCATGGGAGTTACACTCCGAGAGCATACATAGCCAGACGTAGGCACTCTCTTCTACATACAGTTATTCGTTTCATAACGATTAACTAAATCATGGGAGTTACACTCCGAGAGCATAGCCAGACGCAGGCACTCTCTTCAACATACAGTTATTCGTTTCATAACGATTAACTAAATCATGGGAGTTACACTCCGAGAGCATAGCCAGACGCAGGCACTCTCTTCAACATACAGTTATTCGTTTCATAACGATTAACTAAATCATGGGAGTTACACTCCGAGAGCATACATAGCCAGACGTAGGCACTCTCTTCTACATACAGTATGTAACGATGTCTAAAAAAAAAAAAAAAAAAAAGGTCAGCCAACCAAACCGAACCAAACTTAACCTGTTCGCCATTCAATTTCCTATCTAATGGTGTAATTTGTTTCGAGTTATCGATGTAAATGTTCCAACACTATAAACGCCCATATCTCAGTCAAATGTTAACCAATCTTCAATATTGATATAGTTTTAGATTCGCCGTTCAATTTTCTATCTAACGGTGTAATTTTGTATGTAACGATGTCTAAAAAAAAAAAAAAAAAAAAAGGTCAGCCAACCAAACCGAACCAAACTTAACCTGTTCGCCATTCAATTTCCTATCTAATGGTGTAATTTGTTTCGAGTTATCGATGTAAATGTTCCAACATTATAAACGCTCATATCTCAGTCAAATGTTAACCAATCTTAAATATTGATATAGTTTTAGATTCGCCGTTCAATTTTCTATCTAACGGTGTAATTTTTATAAAATAAATTGACTAGTTTTTGAGTAATCGATGTAAACGTTCCAACATTATAAACGCTCATATCTCAGTCAAATGTTAACCAATCTTCAATATTGATATAGTTTTAGATTCGCCGTTCAATTTTCTATCTAACGGTGTAATTTTGTATGTAACGATGTCTAAAAAAAAAAAAAAAAAAAAGGTCAGCCAACCAAACCGAACCAAACTTAACCTGTTCGCCATTCAATTTCCTATCTAATGGTGTAATTTGTTTCGAGTTATCGATGTAAATGTTCCAACATTATAAACGCTCATATCTCAGTCAAATGTTAACCAATCTTAAATATTGATATAGTTTTAGATTCGCCGTTCAATTTTCTATCTAACGGTGTAATTTTTATAAAATAAATTGACTAGTTTTTGAGTAATCGATGTAAACGTTCCAACATTATAAACGCTCATATCTCAGTCAAATGTTAACCAATCTTCAATATTGATATAGTTTTAGATTCGCCGTTCAATTTTCTATCTAACGGTGTAATTTTGTATGTAACGATGTCTAAAAAAAAAAAAAAAAAAAAGGTCAGCCAACCAAACCGAACCAAACTTAACCTGTTCGCCATTCAATTTCCTATCTAATGGTGTAATTTGTTTCGAGTTATCGATGTAAATGTTCCAACACTATAAACGCCCATATCTCAGTCAAATGTTAACCAATCTTCAATATTGATATAGTTTTAGATTCGCCGTTCAATTTTCTATCTAACGGTGTAATTTTGTATGTAACGATGTCTAAAAAAAAAAAAAAAAAAAAGGTCAGCCAACCAAACCGAACCAAACTTAACCTGTTCGCCATTCAATTTCCTATCTAATGGTGTAATTTGTTTCGAGTTATCGATGTAAATGTTCCAACATTATAAACGCTCATATCTCAGTCAAATGTTAACCAATCTTAAATATTGATATAGTTTTAGATTCGCCGTTCAATTTTCTATCTAACGGTGTAATTTTGTATGTAACGATGTCTAAAAAAAAAAAAAAAAAAAAGGTCAGCCAACCAAACCGAACCAAACTTAACCTGTTCGCCATTCAATTTCCTATCTAATGGTGTAATTTGTTTCGAGTTATCGATGTAAATGTTCCAACATTATAAACGCTCATATCTCAGTCAAATGTTAACCAATCTTAAATATTGATATAGTTTTAGATTCGCCGTTCAATTTTCTATCTAACGGTGTAATTTTTATAAAATAAATTGACTAGTTTTTGAGTAATCGATGTAAACGTTCCAACATTATAAACGCTCATATCTCAGTCAAATGTTAACCAATCTTCAATATTGATATAGTTTTAGATTCGCCGTTCAATTTTCTATCTAACGGTGTAATTTTGTATGTAACGATGTCTAAAAAAAAAAAAAAAAAAAAGGTCAGCCAACCAAACCGAACCAAACTTAACCTGTTCGCCATTCAATTTCCTATCTAATGGTGTAATTTGTTTCGAGTTATCGATGTAAATGTTCCAACACTATAAACGCCCATATCTCAGTCAAATGTTAACCAATCTTCAATATTGATATAGTTTTAGATTCGCCGTTCAATTTTCTATCTAACGGTGTAATTTTGTATGTAACGATGTCTAAAAAAAAAAAAAAAAAAAAGGTCAGCCAACCAAACCGAACCAAACTTAACCTGTTCGCCAATCAATTTCCTATCTAATGGTGTAATTTGTTTCGAGTTATCGATGTTAATGTTCCAACATTATAAACGCTCATATCTCAGTCAAATGTTAACCAATCTTCAATATTGATATAGTTTTAGATTCGCCGTTCAATTTTCTATCTAACGGTGTAATTTTGTATGTAACGATGTCTAAAAAAAAAAAAAAAAAAAAGGTCAGCCAACCAAACCGAACCAAACTTAACCTGTTCGCCATTCAATTTCCTATCTAATGGTGTAATTTGTTTCGAGTTATCGATGTTAATGTTCCAACATTATAAACGCTCATATCTCAGTCAAATGTTAACCAATCGTCGAAATTCATACATTTTTAGAATCGCCGTTCAATTTTCTATCTAACGGTGTAATTTTTTTAAATAAATCAACTAGTTTTTGAGAAATCGATGTAAACGTTCCAACATTATAAACGCTCATATCTCAGTCAAATGTTAACCAATCTTCAATATTGATATAGTTTTAGATTCGCCGTTCAATTTTCTATCTAACGGTGTAATTTTGTATGTAACGATGTCTAAAAAAAAAAAAAAAAAAAAGGTCAGCCAACCAAACCGAACCAAACTTAACCTGTTCGCCATTCAATTTCCTATCTAATGGTGTAATTTGTTTCGAGTTATCGATGTAAATGTTCCAACATTATAAACGCTCATATCTCAGTCAAATGTTAACCAATCTTAAATATTGATATAGTTTTAGATTCGCCGTTCAATTTTCTATCTAACGGTGTAATTTTTATAAAATAAATTGACTAGTTTTTGAGTAATCGATGTAAACGTTCCAACATTATAAACGCTCATATCTCAGTCAAATGTTAACCAATCTTCAATATTGATATAGTTTTAGATTCGCCGTTCAATTTTCTATCTAACGGTGTAATTTTGTATGTAACGATGTCTAAAAAAAAAAAAAAAAAAAAGGTCAGCCAACCAAACCGAACCAAACTTAACCTGTTCGCCATTCAATTTCCTATCTAATGGTGTAATTTGTTTCGAGTTATCGATGTAAATGTTCCAACACTATAAACGCCCATATCTCAGTCAAATGTTAACCAATCTTCAATATTGATATAGTTTTAGATTCGCCGTTCAATTTTCTATCTAACGGTGTAATTTTGTATGTAACGATGTCTAAAAAAAAAAAAAAAAAAAAGGTCAGCCAACCAAACCGAACCAAACTTAACCTGTTCGCCATTCAATTTCCTATCTAATGGTGTAATTTGTTTCGAGTTATCGATGTTAATGTTCCAACATTATAAACGCTCATATCTCAGTCAAATGTTAACCAATCGTCGAAATTCATACATTTTTAGAATCGCCGTTCAATTTTCTATCTAACGGTGTAATTTTTTTAAATAAATCAACTAGTTTTTGAGAAATCGATGTAAACGTTCCAACATTATAAACGCTCATATCTCAGTCAAATGTTAACCAATCTTCAATATTGATATAGTTTTAGATTCGCCGTTCAATTTTCTATCTAACGGTGTAATTTTGTATGTAACGATGTCTAAAAAAAAAAAAAAAAAAAAGGTCAGCCAACCAAACCGAACCAAACTTAACCTGTTCGCCATTCAATTTCCTATCTAATGGTGTAATTTGTTTCGAGTTATCGATGTAAATGTTCCAACATTATAAACGCTCATATCTCAGTCAAATGTTAACCAATCTTAAATATTGATATAGTTTTAGATTCGCCGTTCAATTTTCTATCTAACGGTGTAATTTTTATAAAATAAATTGACTAGTTTTTGAGTAATCGATGTAAACGTTCCAACATTATAAACGCTCATATCTCAGTCAAATGTTAACCAATCTTCAATATTGATATAGTTTTAGATTCGCCGTTCAATTTTCTATCTAACGGTGTAATTTTGTATGTAACGATGCCTAAAAAAAAAAAAAAAAAAAAGGTCAGCCAACCAAACCGAACCAAACTTAACCTGTTCGCCATTCAATTTCCTATCTAATGGTGTAATTTGTTTCGAGTTATCGATGTAAATGTTCCAACACTATAAACGCCCATATCTCAGTCAAATGTTAACCAATCTTCAATATTGATATAGTTTTAGATTCGCCGTTCAATTTTCTATCTAACGGTGTAATTTTGTATGTAACGATGTCTAAAAAAAAAAAAAAAAAAAAGGTCAGCCAACCAAACCGAACCAAACTTAACCTGTTCGCCATTCAATTTCCTATCTAATGGTGTAATTTGTTTCGAGTTATCGATGTAAATGTTCCAACATTATAAACGCTCATATCTCAGTCAAATGTTAACCAATCTTAAATATTGATATAGTTTTAGATTCGCCGTTCAATTTTCTATCTAACGGTGTAATTTTGTATGTAACGATGTCTAAAAAAAAAAAAAAAAAAAAGGTCAGCCAACCAAACCGAACCAAACTTAACCTGTTCGCCATTCAATTTCCTATCTAATGGTGTAATTTGTTTCGAGTTATCGATGTAAATGTTCCAACATTATAAACGCTCATATCTCAGTCAAATGTTAACCAATCTTAAATATTGATATAGTTTTAGATTCGCCGTTCAATTTTCTATCTAACGGTGTAATTTTTATAAAATAAATTGACTAGTTTTTGAGTAATCGATGTAAACGTTCCAACATTATAAACGCTCATATCTCAGTCAAATGTTAACCAATCTTCAATATTGATATAGTTTTAGATTCGCCGTTCAATTTTCTATCTAACGGTGTAATTTTGTATGTAACGATGTCTAAAAAAAAAAAAAAAAAAAAGGTCAGCCAACCAAACCGAACCAAACTTAACCTGTTCGCCATTCAATTTCCTATCTAATGGTGTAATTTGTTTCGAGTTATCGATGTAAATGTTCCAACACTATAAACGCCCATATCTCAGTCAAATGTTAACCAATCTTCAATATTGATATAGTTTTAGATTCGCCGTTCAATTTTCTATCTAACGGTGTAATTTTGTATGTAACGATGTCTAAAAAAAAAAAAAAAAAAAAGGTCAGCCAACCAAACCGAACCAAACTTAACCTGTTCGCCATTCAATTTCCTATCTAATGGTGTAATTTGTTTCGAGTTATCGATGTTAATGTTCCAACATTATAAACGCTCATATCTCAGTCAAATGTTAACCAATCTTCAATATTGATATAGTTTTAGATTCGCCGTTCAATTTTCTATCTAACGGTGTAATTTTGTATGTAACGATGTCTAAAAAAAAAAAAAAAAAAAAGGTCAGCCAACCAAACCGAACCAAACTTAACCTGTTCGCCATTCAATTTCCTATCTAATGGTGTAATTTGTTTCGAGTTATCGATGTTAATGTTCCAACATTATAAACGCTCATATCTCAGTCAAATGTTAACCAATCGTCGAAATTCATACATTTTTAGAATCGCCGTTCAATTTTCTATCTAACGGTGTAATTTTTTTAAATAAATCAACTAGTTTTTGAGAAATCGATGTAAACGTTCCAACATTATAAACGCTCATATCTCAGTCAAATGTTAACCAATCTTCAATATTGTTATAGTTTTAGATTCGCCGTTCAATTTTCTATCTAACGGTGTAATTTTGTATGTAACGATGTCTAAAAAAAAAAAAAAAAAAAAAGGTCAGCCAACCAAACCGAACCAAACTTAACCTGTTCGCCATTCAATTTCCTATCTAATGGTGTAATTTGTTTCGAGTTATCGATGTAAATGTTCCAACATTATAAACGCTCATATCTCAGTCAAATGTTAACCAATCTTCAATATTGATATAGTTTTAGATTCGCCGTTCAATTTTCTATCTAACGGTGTAATTTTTATAAAATAAATTGACTAGTTTTTGAGTAATCGATGTAAACGTTCCAACATTATAAACGCTCATATCTCAGTCAAATGTTAACCAATCTTCAATATTGATATAGTTTTAGATTCGCCGTTCAATTTTCTATCTAACGGTGTAATTTTGTATGTAACGATGTCTAAAAAAAAAAAAAAAAAAAAGGTCAGCCAACCAAACCGAACCAAACTTAACCTGTTCGCCATTCAATTTCCTATCTAATGGTGTAATTTGTTTCGAGTTATCGATGTAAATGTTCCAACACTATAAACGCCCATATCTCAGTCAAATGTTAACCAATCTTCAATATTGATATAGTTTTAGATTCGCCGTTCAATTTTCTATCTAACGGTGTAATTTTGTATGTAACGATGTCTAAAAAAAAAAAAAAAAAAAAGGTCAGCCAACCAAACCGAACCAAACTTAACCTGTTCGCCATTCAATTTCCTATCTAATGGTGTAATTTGTTTCGAGTTATCGATGTTAATGTTCCAACATTATAAACGCTCATATCTCAGTCAAATGTTAACCAATCGTCGAAATTCATACATTTTTAGAATCGCCGTTCAATTTTCTATCTAACGGTGTAATTTTTTTAAATAAATCAACTAGTTTTTGAGAAATCGATGTAAACGTTCCAACACTATAAACGCCCATATCTCAGTCAAATGTTAACCAATCTTCAATATTGATATAGTTTTAGATTCGCCGTTCAATTTTCTATCTAACGGTGTAATTTTGTATGTAACGATGTCTAAAAAAAAAAAAAAAAAAAAGGTCAGCCAACCAAACCGAACCAAACTTAACCTGTTCGCCATTCAATTTCCTATCTAATGGTGTAATTTGTTTCGAGTTATCGATGTAAATGTTCCAACATTATAAACGCTCATATCTCAGTCAAATGTTAACCAATCTTAAATATTGATATAGTTTTAGATTCGCCGTTCAATTTTCTATCTAACGGTGTAATTTTTATAAAATAAATTGACTAGTTTTTGAGTAATCGATGTAAACGTTCCAACATTATAAACGCTCATATCTCAGTCAAATGTTAACCAATCTTCAATATTGATATAGTTTTAGATTCGCCGTTCAATTTTCTATCTAACGGTGTAATTTTGTATGTAACGATGTCTAAAAAAAAAAAAAAAAAAAAGGTCAGCCAACCAAACCGAACCAAACTTAACCTGTTCGCCATTCAATTTCCTATCTAATGGTGTAATTTGTTTCGAGTTATCGATGTAAATGTTCCAACATTATAAACGCTCATATCTCAGTCAAATGTTAACCAATCTTAAATATTGATATAGTTTTAGATTCGCCGTTCAATTTTCTATCTAACGGTGTAATTTTTATAAAATAAATTGACTAGTTTTTGAGTAATCGATGTAAACGTTCCAACATTATAAACGCTCATATCTCAGTCAAATGTTAACCAATCTTCAATATTGATATAGTTTTAGATTCGCCGTTCAATTTTCTATCTAACGGTGTAATTTTGTATGTAACGATGTCTAAAAAAAAAAAAAAAAAAAAGGTCAGCCAACCAAACCGAACCAAACTTAACCTGTTCGCCATTCAATTTCCTATCTAATGGTGTAATTTGTTTCGAGTTATCGATGTAAATGTTCCAACATTATAAACGCTCATATCTCAGTCAAATGTTAACCAATCTTCAATATTGATATAGTTTAAGATTCGCCGTTCAATTTTCTATCTAACGATGTAATTTTTTTTAAATAAATTGACTAGTTTTTGAGTAATCGATGTAAACGTTCCAACATTATAAACGCTCATATCTCAGTCAAATGTTAACCAATCTTAAATATTGATATAGTTTTAGATTCGCCGTTCAATTTTCTATCTAACGGTGTAATTTTTATAAAATAAATTGACTAGTTTTTGAGTAATCGATGTAAACGTTCCAACATTATAAACGCTCATATCTCAGTCAAATGTTAACCAATCTTAAATATTGATATAGTTTTAGATTCGCCGTTCAATTTTCTATCTAACGGTGTAATTTTTATAAAATAAATCGACTAGTTTTTGAGAAATCGATGTAAACGTTCCAACACTATAAACGCCCATATCTCAGTCAAATGTTAACCAATCTTCAATATTGATATAGTTTTAGATTCGCCGTTCAATTTTCTATCTAACGGTGTAATTTTGTATGTAACGATGTCTAAAAAAAAAAAAAAAAAAAAGGTCAGCCAACCAAACCGAACCAAACTTAACCTGTTCGCCATTCAATTTCCTATCTAATGGTGTAATTTGTTTCGAGTTATCGATGTAAATGTTCCAACATTATAAACGCTCATATCTCAGTCAAATGTTAACCAATCTTCAATATTGATATAGTTTAAGATTCGCCGTTCAATTTTCTATCTAACGATGTAATTTTTTTTAAATAAATTGACTAGTTTTTGAGTAATCGATGTAAACGTTCCAACATTATAAACGCTCATATCTCAATCAAATGTTAACCAATCTTAAATATTGATATAGTTTTAGATTCGCCGTTCAATTTTCTATCTAACGGTGTAATTTTTATAAAATAAATTGACTAGTTTTTGAGTAATCGATGTAAACGTTCCAACATTATAAACGCTCATATCTCAGTCAAATGTTAACCAATCTTAAATATTGATATAGTTTTAGATTCGCCGTTCAATTTTCTATCTAACGGTGTAATTTTTATAAAATAAATCGACTAGTTTTTGAGAAATCGATGTAAACGTTCCAACACTATAAACGCCCATATCTCAGTCAAATGTTAACCAATCTTCAATATTGATATAGTTTTAGATTCGCCGTTCAATTTTCTATCTAACGGTGTAATTTTGTATGTAACGATGTCTAAAAAAAAAAAAAAAAAAAAGGTCAGCCAACCAAACCGAACCAAACTTAACCTGTTCGCCATTCAATTTCCTATCTAATGGTGTAATTTGTTTCGAGTTATCGATGTAAATGTTCCAACATTATAAACGCTCATATCTCAGTCAAATGTTAACCAATCTTAAATATTGATATAGTTTTAGATTCGCCGTTCAATTTTCTATCTAACGGTGTAATTTTTATAAAATAAATTGACTAGTTTTTGAGTAATCGATGTAAACGTTCCAACATTATAAACGCTCATATCTCAGTCAAATGTTAACCAATCTTCAATATTGATATAGTTTTAGATTCGCCGTTCAATTTTCTATCTAACGGTGTAATTTTGTATGTAACGATGTCTAAAAAAAAAAAAAAAAAAAAAGGTCAGCCAACCAAACCGAACCAAACTTAACCTGTTCGCCATTCAATTTCCTATCTAATGGTGTAATTTGTTTCGAGTTATCGATGTAAATGTTCCAACACTATAAACGCCCATATCTCAGTCAAATGTTAACCAATCTTCAATATTGATATAGTTTTAGATTCGCCGTTCAATTTTCTATCTAACGGTGTAATTTTTATAAAATAAATTGACTAGTTTTTGAGTAATCGATGTAAACGTTCCAACATTATAAACGCTCATATCTCAGTCAAATGTTAACCAATCTTCAATATTGATATAGTTTTAGATTCGCCGTTCAATTTTCTATCTAACGGTGTAATTTTGTATGTAACGATGTCTAAAAAAAAAAAAAAAAAAAAGGTCAGCCAACCAAACCGAACCAAACTTAACCTGTTCGCCATTCAATTTCCTATCTAATGGTGTAATTTGTTTCGAGTTATCGATGTAAATGTTCCAACATTATAAACGCTCATATCTCAGTCAAATGTTAACCAATCTTCAATATTGATATAGTTTAAGATTCGCCGTTCAATTTTCTATCTAACGATGTAATTTTTTTTAAATAAATTGACTAGTTTTTGAGTAATCGATGTAAACGTTCCAACATTATAAACGCTCATATCTCAGTCAAATGTTAACCAATCTTAAATATTGATATAGTTTTAGATTCGCCGTTCAATTTTCTATCTAACGGTGTAATTTTTATAAAATAAATTGACTAGTTTTTGAGTAATCGATGTAAACGTTCCAACATTATAAACGCTCATATCTCAGTCAAATGTTAACCAATCTTAAATATTGATATAGTTTTAGATTCGCCGTTCAATTTTCTATCTAACGGTGTAATTTTTATAAAATAAATCGACTAGTTTTTGAGAAATCGATGTAAACGTTCCAACACTATAAACGCCCATATCTCAGTCAAATGTTAACCAATCTTCAATATTGATATAGTTTTAGATTCGCCGTTCAATTTTCTATCTAACGGTGTAATTTTGTATGTAACGATGTCTAAAAAAAAAAAAAAAAAAAAGGTCAGCCAACCAAACCGAACCAAACTTAACCTGTTCGCCATTCAATTTCCTATCTAATGGTGTAATTTGTTTCGAGTTATCGATGTAAATGTTCCAACACTATAAACGCCCATATCTCAGTCAAATGTTAACCAATCTTCAATATTGATATAGTTTTAGATTCGCCGTTCAATTTTCTATCTAACGGTGTAATTTTTATAAAATAAATCGACTAGTTTTTGAGAAATCGATGTAAACGTTCCAACACTATAAACGCCCATATCTCAGTCAAATGTTAACCAATCTTCAATATTGATATAGTTTTAGATTCGCCGTTCAATTTTCTATCTAACGGTGTAATTTTGTATGTAACGATGTCTAAAAAAAAAAAAAAAAAAAAGGTCAGCCAACCAAACCGAACCAAACTTAACCTGTTCGCCATTCAATTTCCTATCTAATGGTGTAATTTGTTTCGAGTTATCGATGTAAATGTTCCAACATTATAAACGCTCATATCTCAGTCAAATGTTAACCAATCTTAAATATTGATATAGTTTTAGATTCGCCGTTCAATTTTCTATCTAACGGTGTAATTTTGTATGTAACGATGTCTAAAAAAAAAAAAAAAAAAAAGGTCAGCCAACCAAACCGAACCAAACTTAACCTGTCCGCCATTCAATTTCCTATCTAATGGTGTAATTTGTTTCGAGTTATCGATGTAAATGTTCCAACATTATAAACGCTCATATCTCAGTCAAATGTTTACCAATCTTCAATATTGATATAGTTTTAGATTCGTTGTTCAATTTTCTATGTAACGGTGTAATTATTCTTAAATAAATCAACAAGTTTTTGAGAAATCGATGTAAACGTTCCAACATTATAAACGCTCATATCTCAGTCAAATGTTAACCAATCTTCAATATTGATATAGTTTTAGATTTGCCGTTCAATTTTCTATTTAACTGTGTAATTTTTTTAAATAAATCAACTAGTTTTTGAGAAATCGATGTAAACGTACCAACATTATAAACGCTCATATCTCATAAAAAAAAAAAAAAAGTTCATCTAACCTAACTGAACCAAACCTACCCTGTTCGCCATTCAATTTCCTATCTAATGGTGTAATTTGTTTCGAGTTATCGATGTAAATGTTCCAACACTATAAACGCCCATATCTCAGTCAAATGTTAACCAATCTTCAATATTGATATAGTTTTAGATTCGCCGTTCAATTTTCTATCTAACGGTGTAATTTTGTATGTAACGATGTCTAAAAAAAAAAAAAAAAAAAAGGTCAGCCAACCAAACCGAACCAAACTTAACCTGTTCGCCATTCAATTTCCTATCTAATGGTGTAATTTGTTTCGAGTTATCGATGTTAATGTTCCAACATTATAAACGCTCATATCTCAGTCAAATGTTAACCAATCTTCAATATTGATATAGTTTTAGATTCGCCGTTCAATTTTCTATCTAACGGTGTAATTTTTATAAAATAAATTGACTAGTTTTTGAGTAATCGATGTAAACGTTCCAACATTATAAACGCTCATATCTCAGTCAAATGTTAACCAATCTTCAATATTGATATAGTTTTAGATTCGCCGTTCAATTTTCTATCTAACGGTGTAATTTTGTATGTAACGATGTCTAAAAAAAAAAAAAAAAAAAAGGTCAGCCAACCAAACCGAACCAAACTTAACCTGTTCGCCATTCAATTTCCTATCTAATGGTGTAATTTGTTTCGAGTTATCGATGTAAATGTTCCAACATTATAAACGCTCATATCTCAGTCAAATGTTAACCAATCTTCAATATTGATATAGTTTAAGATTCGCCGTTCAATTTTCTATCTAACGATGTAATTTTTTTTAAATAAATTGACTAGTTTTTGAGTAATCGATGTAAACGTTCCAACATTATAAACGCTCATATCTCAGTCAAATGTTAACCAATCTTAAATATTGATATAGTTTTAGATTCGCCGTTCAATTTTCTATCTAACGGTGTAATTTTTATAAAATAAATTGACTAGTTTTTGAGTAATCGATGTAAACGTTCCAACATTATAAACGCTCATATCTCAGTCAAATGTTAACCAATCTTAAATATTGATATAGTTTTAGATTCGCCGTTCAATTTTCTATCTAACGGTGTAATTTTTATAAAATAAATCGACTAGTTTTTGAGAAATCGATGTAAACGTTCCAACACTATAAACGCCCATATCTCAGTCAAATGTTAACCAATCTTCAATATTGATATAGTTTTAGATTCGCCGTTCAATTTTCTATCTAACGGTGTAATTTTGTATGTAACGATGTCTAAAAAAAAAAAAAAAAAAAAGGTCAGCCAACCAAACCGAACCAAACTTAACCTGTTCGCCATTCAATTTCCTATCTAATGGTGTAATTTGTTTCGAGTTATCGATGTAAATGTTCCAACACTATAAACGCCCATATCTCAGTCAAATGTTAACCAATCTTCAATATTGATATAGTTTTAGATTCGCCGTTCAATTTTCTATCTAACGGTGTAATTTTTATAAAATAAATCGACTAGTTTTTGAGAAATCGATGTAAACGTTCCAACACTATAAACGCCCATATCTCAGTCAAATGTTAACCAATCTTCAATATTGATATAGTTTTAGATTCGCCGTTCAATTTTCTATCTAACGGTGTAATTTTGTATGTAACGATGTCTAAAAAAAAAAAAAAAAAAAAGGTCAGCCAACCAAACCGAACCAAACTTAACCTGTTCGCCATTCAATTTCCTATCTAATGGTGTAATTTGTTTCGAGTTATCGATGTAAATGTTCCAACATTATAAACGCTCATATCTCAGTCAAATGTTAACCAATCTTAAATATTGATATAGTTTTAGATTCGCCGTTCAATTTTCTATCTAACGGTGTAATTTTGTATGTAACGATGTCTAAAAAAAAAAAAAAAAAAAAGGTCAGCCAACCAAACCGAACCAAACTTAACCTGTCCGCCATTCAATTTCCTATCTAATGGTGTAATTTGTTTCGAGTTATCGATGTAAATGTTCCAACATTATAAACGCTCATATCTCAGTCAAATGTTTACCAATCTTCAATATTGATATAGTTTTAGATTCGTTGTTCAATTTTCTATGTAACGGTGTAATTATTCTTAAATAAATCAACAAGTTTTTGAGAAATCGATGTAAACGTTCCAACATTATAAACGCTCATATCTCAGTCAAATGTTAACCAATCTTCAATATTGATATAGTTTTAGATTTGCCGTTCAATTTTCTATTTAACTGTGTAATTTTTTTAAATAAATCAACTAGTTTTTGAGAAATCGATGTAAACGTACCAACATTATAAACGCTCATATCTCATAAAAAAAAAAAAAAAGTTCATCTAACCTAACTGAACCAAACCTACCCTGTTCGCCATTCAATTTCCTATCTAATGGTGTAATTTGTTTCGAGTTATCGATGTAAATGTTCCAACACTATAAACGCCCATATCTCAGTCAAATGTTAACCAATCTTCAATATTGATATAGTTTTAGATTCGCCGTTCAATTTTCTATCTAACGGTGTAATTTTGTATGTAACGATGTCTAAAAAAAAAAAAAAAAAAAAGGTCAGCCAACCAAACCGAACCAAACTTAACCTGTTCGCCATTCAATTTCCTATCTAATGGTGTAATTTGTTTCGAGTTATCGATGTTAATGTTCCAACATTATAAACGCTCATATCTCAGTCAAATGTTAACCAATCGTCGAAATTCATACATTTTTAGAATCGCCGTTCAATTTTCTATCTAACGGTGTAATTTTTTTAAATAAATCAACTAGTTTTTGAGAAATCGATGTAAACGTTCCAACATTATAAACGCTCATATCTCAGTCAAATGTTAACCAATCTTCAATATTGATATAGTTTTAGATTCGCCGTTCAATTTTCTATCTAACGGTGTAATTTTGTATGTAACGATGTCTAAAAAAAAAAAAAAAAAAAAGGTCAGCCAACCAAACCGAACCAAACTTAACCTGTTCGCCATTCAATTTCCTATCTAATGGTGTAATTTGTTTCGAGTTATCGATGTTAATGTTCCAACATTATAAACGCTCATATCTCAGTCAAATGTTAACCAATCGTCGAAATTCATACATTTTTAGAATCGCCTTTCAATTGTCTATCTAACCATGTAATTTTTTTAAAATAAATCGACTAGATTTTGAGTAATCGATGTAAACGTTCCAACATTATAAACGCTCATATCTCAGTCAAATGTTAACCAATCTTCAATATTGATATAGTTTAAGATTCGCCGTTTAATTTTCTATCTAACGATGTAATTTTTTTTAAATAAATTGACTAGTTTTTGAGTAATCGATGTAAACGTTCCAACATTATAAACGCTCATATCTCAGTCAAATGTTAACCAATCTTAAATATTGATATAGTTTTAGATTCGCCGTTCAATTTTCTATCTAACGGTGTAATTTTTATAAAATAAATTGACTAGTTTTTGAGTAATCGATGTAAACGTTCCAACATTATAAACGCTCATATCTCAGTCAAATGTTAACCAATCTTAAATATTGATATAGTTTTAGATTCGCCGTTCAATTTTCTATCTAACGGTGTAATTTTTATAAAATAAATTGACTAGTTTTTGAGTAATCGATGTAAACGTTCCAACATTATAAACGCTCATATCTCAGTCAAATGTTAACCAATCTTCAATATTGATATAGTTTTAGATTCGCCGTTCAATTTTCTATCTAACGGTGTAATTTTGTATGTAACGATGTCTAAAAAAAAAAAAAAAAAAAAGGTCAGCCAACCAAACCGAACCAAACTTAACCTGTTCGCCATTCAATTTCCTATCTAATGGTGTAATTTGTTTCGAGTTATCGATGTAAATGTTCCAACACTATAAACGCCCATATCTCAGTCAAATGTTAACCAATCTTCAATATTGATATAGTTTTAGATTCGCCGTTCAATTTTCTATCTAACGGTGTAATTTTTATAAAATAAATCGACTAGTTTTTGAGAAATCGATGTAAACGTTCCAACACTATAAACGCCCATATCTCAGTCAAATGTTAACCAATCTTCAATATTGATATAGTTTTAGATTCGCCGTTCAATTTTCTATCTAACGGTGTAATTTTGTATGTAACGATGTCTAAAAAAAAAAAAAAAAAAAGGTCAGCCAACCAAACCGAACCAAACTTAACCTGTTCGCCATTCAATTTCCTATCTAATGGTGTAATTTGTTTCGAGTTATCGATGTAAATGTTCCAACACTATAAACGCCCATATCTCAGTCAAATGTTAACCAATCTTCAATATTGATATAGTTTTAGATTCGCCGTTCAATTTTCTATCTAACGGTGTAATTTTGTATGTAACGATGTCAAAAAAAAAAAAAAAAAAAAAGGTCAGCCAACCAAACCGAACCAAACTTAACCTGTTCGCCATTCAATTTCCTATCTAATGGTGTAATTTGTTTCGAGTTATCGATGTTAATGTTCCAACATTATAAACGCTCATATCTCAGTCAAATGTTAACCAATCGTCGAAATTCATACATTTTTAGAATCGCCGTTCAATTTTCTATCTAACGGTGTAATTTTTTTAAATAAATCAACTAGTTTTTGAGAAATCGATGTAAACGTTCCAACATTATAAACGCTCATATCTCAGTCAAATGTTAACCAATCTTCAATATTGATATAGTTTTAGATTCGCCGTTCAATTTTCTATCTAACGGTGTAATTTTGTATGTAACGATGTCTAAAAAAAAAAAAAAAAAAAAGGTCAGCCAACCAAACCGAACCAAACTTAACCTGTTCGCCATTCAATTTCCTATCTAATGGTGTAATTTGTTTCGAGTTATCGATGTTAATGTTCCAACATTATAAACGCTCATATCTCAGTCAAATGTTAACCAATCGTCGAAATTCATACATTTTTAGAATCGCCGTTCAATTTTCTATCTAACGGTGTAATTTTTTTAAATAAATCAACTAGTTTTTGAGAAATCGATGTAAACGTTCCAACATTATAAACGCTCATATCTCAGTCAAATGTTAACCAATCTTCAATATTGATATAGTTTTAGATTCGCCGTTCAATTTTCTATCTAACGGTGTAATTTTGTATGTAACGATGTCTAAAAAAAAAAAAAAAAAAAAGGTCAGCCAACCAAACCGAACCAAACTTAACCTGTTCGCCATTCAATTTCCTATCTAATGGTGTAATTTGTTTCGAGTTATCGATGTAAATGTTCCAACATTATAAACGCTCATATCTCAGTCAAATGTTAACCAATCTTAAATATTGATATAGTTTTAGATTCGCCGTTCAATTTTCTATCTAACGGTGTAATTTTTATAAAATAAATTGACTAGTTTTTGAGTAATCGATGTAAACGTTCCAACATTATAAACGCTCATATCTCAGTCAAATGTTAACCAATCTTCAATATTGATATAGTTTTAGATTCGCCGTTCAATTTTCTATCTAACGGTGTAATTTTGTATGTAACGATGTCTAAAAAAAAAAAAAAAAAAAAGGTCAGCCAACCAAACCGAACCAAACTTAACCTGTTCGCCATTCAATTTCCTATCTAATGGTGTAATTTGTTTCGAGTTATCGATGTAAATGTTCCAACACTATAAACGCCCATATCTCAGTCAAATGTTAACCAATCTTCAATATTGATATAGTTTTAGATTCGCCGTTCAATTTTCTATCTAACGGTGTAATTTTGTATGTAACGATGTCTAAAAAAAAAAAAAAAAAAAAGGTCAGCCAACCAAACCGAACCAAACTTAACCTGTTCGCCATTCAATTTCCTATCTAATGGTGTAATTTGTTTCGAGTTATCGATGTTAATGTTCCAACATTATAAACGCTCATATCTCAGTCAAATGTTAACCAATCGTCGAAATTCATACATTTTTAGAATCGCCGTTCAATTTTCTATCTAACGGTGTAATTTTTTTAAATAAATCAACTAGTTTTTGAGAAATCGATGTAAACGTTCCAACATTATAAACGCTCATATCTCAGTCAAATGTTAACCAATCTTCAATATTGATATAGTTTTAGATTCGCCGTTCAATTTTCTATCTAACGGTGTAATTTTGTATGTAACGATGTCTAAAAAAAAAAAAAAAAAAAAGGTCAGCCAACCAAACCGAACCAAACTTAACCTGTTCGCCATTCAATTTCCTATCTAATGGTGTAATTTGTTTCGAGTTATCGATGTTAATGTTCCAACATTATAAACGCTCATATCTCAGTCAAATGTTAACCAATCTTCAATATTGATATAGTTTTAGATTCGCCGTTCAATTTTCTATCTAACGGTGTAATTTTGTATGTAACGATGTCTAAAAAAAAAAAAAAAAAAAAGGTCAGCCAACCAAACCGAACCAAACTTAACCTGTTCGCCATTCAATTTCCTATCTAATGGTGTAATTTGTTTCGAGTTATCGATGTTAATGTTCCAACATTATAAACGCTCATATCTCAGTCAAATGTTAACCAATCGTCGAAATTCATACATTTTTAGAATCGCCGTTCAATTTTCTATCTAACGGTGTAATTTTTTTAAATAAATCAACTAGTTTTTGAGAAATCGATGTAAACGTTCCAACATTATAAACGCTCATATCTCAGTCAAATGTTAACCAATCTTCAATATTGATATAGTTTTAGATTCGCCGTTCAATTTTCTATCTAACGGTGTAATTTTGTATGTAACGATGTCTAAAAAAAAAAAAAAAAAAAAGGTCAGCCAACCAAACCGAACCAAACTTAACCTGTTCGCCATTCAATTTCCTATCTAATGGTGTAATTTGTTTCGAGTTATCGATGTAAATGTTCCAACATTATAAACGCTCATATCTCAGTCAAATGTTAACCAATCTTAAATATTGATATAGTTTTAGATTCGCCGTTCAATTTTCTATCTAACGGTGTAATTTTTATAAAATAAATTGACTAGTTTTTGAGTAATCGATGTAAACGTTCCAACATTATAAACGCTCATATCTCAGTCAAATGTTAACCAATCTTCAATATTGATATAGTTTTAGATTCGCCGTTCAATTTTCTATCTAACGGTGTAATTTTGTATGTAACGATGTCTAAAAAAAAAAAAAAAAAAAAGGTCAGCCAACCAAACCGAACCAAACTTAACCTGTTCGCCATTCAATTTCCTATCTAATGGTGTAATTTGTTTCGAGTTATCGATGTAAATGTTCCAACACTATAAACGCCCATATCTCAGTCAAATGTTAACCAATCTTCAATATTGATATAGTTTTAGATTCGCCGTTCAATTTTCTATCTAACGGTGTAATTTTGTATGTAACGATGTCTAAAAAAAAAAAAAAAAAAAAGGTCAGCCAACCAAACCGAACCAAACTTAACCTGTTCGCCATTCAATTTCCTATCTAATGGTGTAATTTGTTTCGAGTTATCGATGTTAATGTTCCAACATTATAAACGCTCATATCTCAGTCAAATGTTAACCAATCGTCGAAATTCATACATTTTTAGAATCGCCGTTCAATTTTCTATCTAACGGTGTAATTTTTTTAAATAAATCAACTAGTTTTTGAGAAATCGATGTAAACGTTCCAACATTATAAACGCTCATATCTCAGTCAAATGTTAACCAATCTTCAATATTGATATAGTTTTAGATTCGCCGTTCAATTTTCTATCTAACGGTGTAATTTTGTATGTAACGATGTCTAAAAAAAAAAAAAAAAAAAAAGGTCAGCCAACCAAACCGAACCAAACTTAACCTGTTCGCCATTCAATTTCCTATCTAATGGTGTAATTTGTTTCGAGTTATCGATGTTAATGTTCCAACATTATAAACGCTCATATCTCAGTCAAATGTTAACCAATCGTCGAAATTCATACATTTTTAGAATCGCCTTTCAATTGTCTATCTAACCATGTAATTTTTTTAAAATAAATCGACTAGATTTTGAGTAATCGATGTAAACGTTCCAACATTATAAACGCTCATATCTCAGTCAAATGTTAACCAATCTTCAATATTGATATAGTTTAAGATTCGCCGTTTAATTTTCTATCTAACGATGTAATTTTTTTTAAATAAATTGACTAATTTTTGAGTAATCGATGTAAACGTTCCAACATTATAAACGCTCATATCTCAGTCAAATGTTAACCAATCTTAAATATTGATATAGTTTTAGATTCGCCGTTCAATTTTCTATCTAACGGTGTAATTTTTATAAAATAAATTGACTAGTTTTTGAGTAATCGATGTAAACGTTCCAACATTATAAACGCTCATATCTCAGTCAAATGTTAACCAATCTTAAATATTGATATAGTTTTAGATTCGCCGTTCAATTTTCTATCTAACGGTGTAATTTTTATAAAATAAATTGACTAGTTTTTGAGTAATCGATGTAAACGTTCCAACATTATAAACGCTCATATCTCAGTCAAATGTTAACCAATCTTCAATATTGATATAGTTTTAGATTCGCCGTTCAATTTTCTATCTAACGGTGTAATTTTGTATGTAACGATGTCTAAAAAAAAAAAAAAAAAAAAGGTCAGCCAACCAAACCGAACCAAACTTAACCTGTTCGCCATTCAATTTCCTATCTAATGGTGTAATTTGTTTCGAGTTATCGATGTAAATGTTCCAACACTATAAACGCCCATATCTCAGTCAAATGTTAACCAATCTTCAATATTGATATAGTTTTAGATTCGCCGTTCAATTTTCTATCTAACGGTGTAATTTTTATAAAATAAATCGACTAGTTTTTGAGAAATCGATGTAAACGTTCCAACACTATAAACGCCCATATCTCAGTCAAATGTTAACCAATCTTCAATATTGATATAGTTTTAGATTCGCCGTTCAATTTTCTATCTAACGGTGTAATTTTGTATGTAACGATGTCTAAAAAAAAAAAAAAAAAAAAGGTCAGCCAACCAAACCGAACCAAACTTAACCTGTTCGCCATTCAATTTCCTATCTAATGGTGTAATTTGTTTCGAGTTATCGATGTAAATGTTCCAACACTATAAACGCCCATATCTCAGTCAAATGTTAACCAATCTTCAATATTGATATAGTTTTAGATTCGCCGTTCAATTTTCTATCTAACGGTGTAATTTTGTATGTAACGATGTCTAAAAAAAAAAAAAAAAAAAAGGTCAGCCAACCAAACCGAACCAAACTTAACCTGTTCGCCATTCAATTTCCTATCTAATGGTGTAATTTGTTTCGAGTTATCGATGTTAATGTTCCAACATTATAAACGCTCATATCTCAGTCAAATGTTAACCAATCTTCAATATTGATATAGTTTTAGATTCGCCGTTCAATTTTCTATCTAACGGTGTAATTTTGTATGTAACGATGTCTAAAAAAAAAAAAAAAAAAAAGGTCAGCCAACCAAACCGAACCAAACTTAACCTGTTCGCCATTCAATTTCCTATCTAATGGTGTAATTTGTTTCGAGTTATCGATGTTAATGTTCCAACATTATAAACGCTCATATCTCAGTCAAATGTTAACCAATCGTCGAAATTCATACATTTTTAGAATCGCCGTTCAATTTTCTATCTAACGGTGTAATTTTTTTAAATAAATCAACTAGTTTTTGAGAAATCGATGTAAACGTTCCAACATTATAAACGCTCATATCTCAGTCAAATGTTAACCAATCTTCAATATTGATATAGTTTTAGATTCGCCGTTCAATTTTCTATCTAACGGTGTAATTTTGTATGTAACGATGTCTAAAAAAAAAAAAAAAAAAAAGGTCAGCCAACCAAACCGAACCAAACTTAACCTGTTCGCCATTCAATTTCCTATCTAATGGTGTAATTTGTTTCGAGTTATCGATGTAAATGTTCCAACATTATAAACGCTCATATCTCAGTCAAATGTTAACCAATCTTAAATATTGATATAGTTTTAGATTCGCCGTTCAATTTTCTATCTAACGGTGTAATTTTTATAAAATAAATTGACTAGTTTTTGAGTAATCGATGTAAACGTTCCAACATTATAAACGCTCATATCTCAGTCAAATGTTAACCAATCTTCAATATTGATATAGTTTTAGATTCGCCGTTCAATTTTCTATCTAACGGTGTAATTTTGTATGTAACGATGTCTAAAAAAAAAAAAAAAAAAAAGGTCAGCCAACCAAACCGAACCAAACTTAACCTGTTCGCCATTCAATTTCCTATCTAATGGTGTAATTTGTTTCGAGTTATCGATGTAAATGTTCCAACACTATAAACGCCCATATCTCAGTCAAATGTTAACCAATCTTCAATATTGATATAGTTTTAGATTCGCCGTTCAATTTTCTATCTAACGGTGTAATTTTGTATGTAACGATGTCTAAAAAAAAAAAAAAAAAAAAAGGTCAGCCAACCAAACCGAACCAAACTTAACCTGTTCGCCATTCAATTTCCTATCTAATGGTGTAATTTGTTTCGAGTTATCGATGTTAATGTTCCAACATTATAAACGCTCATATCTCAGTCAAATGTTAACCAATCGTCGAAATTCATACATTTTTAGAATCGCCGTTCAATTTTCTATCTAACGGTGTAATTTTTTTAAATAAATCAACTAGTTTTTGAGAAATCGATGTAAACGTTCCAACATTATAAACGCTCATATCTCAGTCAAATGTTAACCAATCTTAAATATTGATATAGTTTTAGATTCGCCGTTCAATTTTCTATCTAACGGTGTAATTTTTATAAAATAAATTGACTAGTTTTTGAGTAATCGATGTAAACGTTCCAACATTATAAACGCTCATATCTCAGTCAAATGTTAACCAATCTTAAATATTGATATAGTTTTAGATTCGCCGTTCAATTTTCTATCTAACGGTGTAATTTTTATAAAATAAATTGACTAGTTTTTGAGTAATCGATGTAAACGTTCCAACATTATAAACGCTCATATCTCAGTCAAATGTTAACCAATCTTCAATATTGATATAGTTTTAGATTCGCCGTTCAATTTTCTATCTAACGGTGTAATTTTGTATGTAACGATGTCTAAAAAAAAAAAAAAAAAAAAGGTCAGCCAACCAAACCGAACCAAACTTAACCTGTTCGCCATTCAATTTCCTATCTAATGGTGTAATTTGTTTCGAGTTATCGATGTAAATGTTCCAACACTATAAACGCCCATATCTCAGTCAAATGTTAACCAATCTTCAATATTGATATAGTTTTAGATTCGCCGTTCAATTTTCTATCTAACGGTGTAATTTTTATAAAATAAATCGACTAGTTTTTGAGAAATCGATGTAAACGTTCCAACACTATAAACGCCCATATCTCAGTCAAATGTTAACCAATCTTCAATATTGATATAGTTTTAGATTCGCCGTTCAATTTTCTATCTAACGGTGTAATTTTGTATGTAACGATGTCTAAAAAAAAAAAAAAAAAAAAGGTCAGCCAACCAAACCGAACCAAACTTAACCTGTTCGCCATTCAATTTCCTATCTAATGGTGTAATTTGTTTCGAGTTATCGATGTAAATGTTCCAACACTATAAACGCCCATATCTCAGTCAAATGTTAACCAATCTTCAATATTGATATAGTTTTAGATTCGCCGTTCAATTTTCTATCTAACGGTGTAATTTTGTATGTAACGATGTCTAAAAAAAAAAAAAAAAAAAAGGTCAGCCAACCAAACCGAACCAAACTTAACCTGTTCGCCATTCAATTTCCTATCTAATGGTGTAATTTGTTTCGAGTTATCGATGTTAATGTTCCAACATTATAAACGCTCATATCTCAGTCAAATGTTAACCAATCTTCAATATTGATATAGTTTTAGATTCGCCGTTCAATTTTCTATCTAACGGTGTAATTTTGTATGTAACGATGTCTAAAAAAAAAAAAAAAAAAAAGGTCAGCCAACCAAACCGAACCAAACTTAACCTGTTCGCCATTCAATTTCCTATCTAATGGTGTAATTTGTTTCGAGTTATCGATGTTAATGTTCCAACATTATAAACGCTCATATCTCAGTCAAATGTTAACCAATCGTCGAAATTCATACATTTTTAGAATCGCCGTTCAATTTTCTATCTAACGGTGTAATTTTTTTAAATAAATCAACTAGTTTTTGAGAAATCGATGTAAACGTTCCAACATTATAAACGCTCATATCTCAGTCAAATGTTAACCAATCTTCAATATTGATATAGTTTTAGATTCGCCGTTCAATTTTCTATCTAACGGTGTAATTTTGTATGTAACGATGTCTAAAAAAAAAAAAAAAAAAAAGGTCAGCCAACCAAACCGAACCAAACTTAACCTGTTCGCCATTCAATTTCCTATCTAATGGTGTAATTTGTTTCGAGTTATCGATGTAAATGTTCCAACATTATAAACGCTCATATCTCAGTCAAATGTTAACCAATCTTAAATATTGATATAGTTTTAGATTCGCCGTTCAATTTTCTATCTAACGGTGTAATTTTTATAAAATAAATTGACTAGTTTTTGAGTAATCGATGTAAACGTTCCAACATTATAAACGCTCATATCTCAGTCAAATGTTAACCAATCTTCAATATTGATATAGTTTTAGATTCGCCGTTCAATTTTCTATCTAACGGTGTAATTTTGTATGTAACGATGTCTAAAAAAAAAAAAAAAAAAAAGGTCAGCCAACCAAACCGAACCAAACTTAACCTGTTCGCCATTCAATTTCCTATCTAATGGTGTAATTTGTTTCGAGTTATCGATGTAAATGTTCCAACACTATAAACGCCCATATCTCAGTCAAATGTTAACCAATCTTCAATATTGATATAGTTTTAGATTCGCCGTTCAATTTTCTATCTAACGGTGTAATTTTGTATGTAACGATGTCTAAAAAAAAAAAAAAAAAAAGGTCAGCCAACCAAACCGAACCAAACTTAACCTGTTCGCCATTCAATTTCCTATCTAATGGTGTAATTTGTTTCGAGTTATCGATGTTAATGTTCCAACATTATAAACGCTCATATCTCAGTCAAATGTTAACCAATCGTCGAAATTCATACATTTTTAGAATCGCCGTTCAATTTTCTATCTAACGGTGTAATTTTTTTAAATAAATCAACTAGTTTTTGAGAAATCGATGTAAACGTTCCAACATTATAAACGCTCATATCTCAGTCAAATGTTAACCAATCTTCAATATTGATATAGTTTTAGATTCGCCGTTCAATTTTCTATCTAACGGTGTAATTTTGTATGTAACGATGTCTAAAAAAAAAAAAAAAAAAAAGGTCAGCCAACCAAACCGAACCAAACTTAACCTGTTCGCCATTCAATTTCCTATCTAATGGTGTAATTTGTTTCGAGTTATCGATGTTAATGTTCCAACATTATAAACGCTCATATCTCAGTCAAATGTTAACCAATCGTCGAAATTCATACATTTTTAGAATCGCCTTTCAATTGTCTATCTAACCATGTAATTTTTTTAAAATAAATCGACTAGATTTTGAGTAATCGATGTAAACGTTCCAACATTATAAACGCTCATATCTCAGTCAAATGTTAACCAATCTTCAATATTGATATAGTTTAAGATTCGCCGTTCAATTTTCTATCTAACGATGTAATTTTTTTTAAATAAATTGACTAGTTTTTGAGTAATCGATGTAAACGTTCCAACATTATAAACGCTCATATCTCAGTCAAATGTTAACCAATCTTAAATATTGATATAGTTTTAGATTCGCCGTTCAATTTTCTATCTAACGGTGTAATTTTTATAAAATAAATTGACTAGTTTTTGAGTAATCGATGTAAACGTTCCAACATTATAAACGCTCATATCTCAGTCAAATGTTAACCAATCTTAAATATTGATATAGTTTTAGATTCGCCGTTCAATTTTCTATCTAACGGTGTAATTTTTATAAAATAAATTGACTAGTTTTTGAGTAATCGATGTAAACGTTCCAACATTATAAACGCTCATATCTCAGTCAAATGTTAACCAATCTTCAATATTGATATAGTTTTAGATTCGCCGTTCAATTTTCTATCTAACGGTGTAATTTTGTATGTAACGATGTCTAAAAAAAAAAAAAAAAAAAAGGTCAGCCAACCAAACCGAACCAAACTTAACCTGTTCGCCATTCAATTTCCTATCTAATGGTGTAATTTGTTTCGAGTTATCGATGTAAATGTTCCAACACTATAAACGCCCATATCTCAGTCAAATGTTAACCAATCTTCAATATTGATATAGTTTTAGATTCGCCGTTCAATTTTCTATCTAACGGTGTAATTTTTATAAAATAAATCGACTAGTTTTTGAGAAATCGATGTAAACGTTCCAACACTATTAAACGCCCATATCTCAGTCAAATGTTAACCAATCTTCAATATTGATATAGTTTTAGATTCGCCGTTCAATTTTCTATCTAACGGTGTAATTTTGTATGTAACGATGTCTAAAAAAAAAAAAAAAAAAAAAGGTCAGCCAACCAAACCGAACCAAACTTAACCTGTTCGCCATTCAATTTCCTATCTAATGGTGTAATTTGTTTCGAGTTATCGATGTAAATGTTCCAACACTATAAACGCCCATATCTCAGTCAAATGTTAACCAATCTTCAATATTGATATAGTTTTAGATTCGCCGTTCAATTTTCTATCTAACGGTGTAATTTTGTATGTAACGATGTCTAAAAAAAAAAAAAAAAAAAAGGTCAGCCAACCAAACCGAACCAAACTTAACCTGTTCGCCATTCAATTTCCTATCTAATGGTGTAATTTGTTTCGAGTTATCGATGTTAATGTTCCAACATTATAAACGCTTCATATCTCAGTCAAATGTTAACCAATCGTCGAAATTCATACATTTTTAGAATCGCCGTTCAATTTTCTATCTAACGGTGTAATTTTTTTAAATAAATCAACTAGTTTTTGAGAAATCGATGTAAACGTTCCAACATTATAAACGCTCATATCTCAGTCAAATGTTAACCAATCTTCAATATTGATATAGTTTTAGATTCGCCGTTCAATTTTCTATCTAACGGTGTAATTTTGTATGTAACGATGTCTAAAAAAAAAAAAAAAAAAAAAGGTCAGCCAACCAAACCGAACCAAACTTAACCTGTTCGCCATTCAATTTCCTATCTAATGGTGTAATTTGTTTCGAGTTATCGATGTTAATGTTCCAACATTATAAACGCTCATATCTCAGTCAAATGTTAACCAATCGTCGAAATTCATACATTTTTTAGAATCGCCGTTCAATTTTCTATCTAACGGTGTAATTTTTTTAAATAAATCAACTAGTTTTTGAGAAATCGATGTAAACGTTCCAACATTATAAACGCTCATATCTCAGTCAAATGTTAACCAATCTTCAATATTGATATAGTTTTAGATTCGCCGTTCAATTTTCTATCTAACGGTGTAATTTTGTATGTAACGATGTCTAAAAAAAAAAAAAAAAAAAAAGGTCAGCCAACCAAACCGAACCAAACTTAACCTGTTCGCCATTCAATTTCCTATCTAATGGTGTAATTTGTTTCGAGTTATCGATGTAAATGTTCCAACATTATAAACGCTCATATCTCAGTCAAATGTTAACCAATCTTAAATATTGATTATAGTTTTAGATTCGCCGTTCAATTTTTCTATCTAACGGTGTAATTTTTATAAAATAAATTGACTAGTTTTTGAGTAATCGATGTAAACGTTCCAACATTATAAACGCTCATATCTCAGTCAAATGTTAACCAATCTTCAATATTGATATAGTTTTAGATTCGCCGTTCAATTTTTCTATCTAACGGTGTAATTTTGTATGTAACGATGTCTAAAAAAAAAAAAAAAAAAAAGGTCAGCCAACCAAACCGAACCAAACTTAACCTGTTCGCCATTCAATTTCCTATCTAATGGTGTAATTTGTTTCGAGTTATCGATGTAAATGTTCCAAACACTATAAACGCCCATATCTCAGTCAAATGTTAACCAATCTTCAATATTGATATAGTTTTAGATTCGCCGTCAATTTTTCTATCTAAACGGTGTAATTTTGTATGTAACGATGTCTAAAAAAAAAAAAAAAAAAAAAGGTCAGCCAACCAAACCGAACCAAACTTAACCTGTTCGCCATTCAATTTCCTATCTAATGGTGTAATTTGTTTCGAGTTATCGATGTTAATGTTCCAACATTATAAACGCTCATATCTCAGTCAAATGTTAACCAATCGTCGAAATTCATACATTTTTAGAATCGCCGTTCAATTTTCTATCTAACGGTGTAATTTTTTTAAATAAATCAACTAGTTTTTGAGAAATCGATGTAAACGTTCCAACATTATAAACGCTCATATCTCAGTCAAATGTTAACCAATCTTCAATATTGATATAGTTTTAGATTCGCCGTTCAATTTTCTATCTAACGGTGTAATTTTGTATGTAACGATGTCTAAAAAAAAAAAAAAAAAAAAAAGGTCAGCCAACCAAACCGAACCAAACTTAACCTGTTCGCCATTCAATTTCCTATCTAATGGTGTAATTTGTTTCGAGTTATCGATGTTAATGTTCCAACATTATAAACGCTCATATCTCAGTCAAATGTTAACCAATCTTCAATATTGATATAGTTTTAGATTCGCCGTTCAATTTTCTATCTAACGGTGTAATTTGTATGTAACGATGTCTAAAAAAAAAAAAAAAAAAAAGGTCAGCCAACCAAACCGAACCAAACTTAACCTGTTCGCCATTCAATTTCCTATCTAATGGTGTAATTTGTTTCGAGTTATCGATGTTAATGTTCCAACATTATAAACGCTCATATCTCAGTCAAATGTTAACCAATCGTCGAAATTCATACATTTTTAGAATCGCCGTTCAATTTTCTATCTAACGGTGTAATTTTTTTAAATAAATCAACTAGTTTTTGAGAAATCGATGTAAACGTTCCAACATTATAAACGCTCATATCTCAGTCAAATGTTAACCAATCTTCAATATTGATATAGTTTTAGATTCGCCGTTCAATTTTCTATCTAACGGTGTAATTTTGTATGTAACGATGTCAAAAAAAAAAAAAAAAAAAAAAGGTCAGCCAACCAAACCGAACCAAACTTAACCTGTTCGCCATTCAATTTCCTATCTAATGGTGTAATTTGTTTCGAGTTATCGATGTAAATGTTCCAACATTATAAACGCTCATATCTCAGTCAAATGTTAACCAATCTTAAATATTGATATAGTTTTAGATTCGCCGTTCAATTTTCTATCTAACGGTGTAATTTTTATAAAATAAATTGACTAGTTTTTGAGTAATCGATGTAAACGTTCCAACATTATAAACGCTCATATCTCAGTCAAATGTTAACCAATCTTCAATATTGATATAGTTTTAGATTCGCCGTTCAATTTTCTATCTAACGGTGTAATTTTGTATGTAACGATGTCTAAAAAAAAAAAAAAAAAAAAAGGTCAGCCAACCAAACCGAACCAAACTTAACCTGTTC
>NW_025575887.1:2500-7500 GCF_905147105.1 Pieris brassicae
TTGGGTACGGCGGGTGAGGGCTGCTCTCCCTGCGCGCCTCCGAGCTTTTATATACACTCTAGGGGTAGGGCAGACAAGACCGCGTGGATAGTGGGGCGCTCTGATTCGGTTTTGGGTACTTTTTGGATATTCAATAAGTAAGTAAGTAAGTAAGTAAGTAAACACTCAATTCTCACTCAAGAATTACAATATAATACACAAAATTTACAACTTACAAACAATGAAATGAATGATCTTTTTCTCGTATGCATCGCAAATGATCGATACTTTCAAAATAATCTGAACCCTTACACTTAGTCAACTCAAAGTGATTGACGTTTGACATCAATTTTATGTCGGTTTTATGAAATAGATTTTGGTCGGCGGTCGGTAACGGCCATATATGTCTTATATATCAATTTGTATGAAAAAGTTAAAAAAAAAAAAAAAAAAACTCAATCAACTAAGTAAGTAAGTAAGTAAGCAAGCACTTAAGTTTCTTTTAGTGAGTACTATCTAGAATAATTAAAAATATCGACATTTAAATCGACGGTCCCTATTTGGAAGGTTAACCTATAGCCCTAATAATAATTATATTATTATGATTATGACAATGTTGATGTTGTTGCACTAGACACACCATAATAAACCATAAATAGTTTTTCTTACCAGAAGAGTTTTTATTTTTAAATATTCAATTTTAACTAGAAACGTATCGCTATCGCTAACAAAACCCCACACCACACACCACCACACGTTACACACATATACTTGACAGAGTAGATACTATCTACATATCTATCGACAGAGTTGTAGATATCGTGCCGTTGAACGGCATCTTGTCGCGTCGCGTGGCGATCTTGTACGAGAAACATTTTCCTCTGACATTGTATCGGAATAATTATTATAATTCATTATTATACATACATACATACATACATACATACATACATACATACATACATACATACATATTATTAATATTAATTGTTTTTTTTTTTTTTTTTTTTCTTCAAATAAACCCACATTGCCATTTCTCTGAGCGTGTGCTGCGAGCTTCAACGAGAAACATTCGGCGCGAAACTGTCGAGCGGCCGGCCGTCGCGCGCCGCACCTGTACGAGAAACATTTTCCTCTGACGTTGCATCGGAATAATTATTATAATTCATTATTATACATACATACATACATACATACATACATACATTATTAATAAATATAATTGTTTTTTCTTTTCTTCAAATAAACCCACATTGCCATTTCTCTGAGCGTGTGCTGCGAGCTTCAACGAGAAACATTCGGCGCGAAACTGTCGAGCGGCCGGCCGTCGCGCGCCGCACCTGTACGAGAAACATTTTCCTCTGACGTTGCATCGGAATAATTATTATAATTCATTATTATACATACATACATACATACATACATACATACATACATATTATTATTAATAAATATAATTGTTTTTTTTTTTTTTTCTTTTCTTCAAATAAACCCACATTGCCATTTCTCTGAGCGTGTGCTGCGAGCTTCAACGAGAAACATTCGGCGCGAAACTGTCGAGCGGCCGGCCGTCGCGCGCCGCACCTGTACGAGAAACATTTTCCTCTGACGTTGCATCGGAATAATTATTATAATTCATTATTATACATACATACATACATACATACATACATATTATTAATAAATATAATTGTTTTTTCTTTTCTTCAAATAAACCCACATTGCCATTTCTCTGAGCGTGTGCTGCGAGCTTCAACGAGAAACATTCGGCGCGAAACTGGCGAGCGGCCGGCCGTCGCGCGCCGCACCTGTACGAGAAACATTTTCCTCTGACGTTGCATCGGAATAATTATTATAATTCATTATTATACATACATACATACATACATACATACATACATACATACATACATATTATTAATAAATATAATTGTTTTTTTTGTTTTTTTTTTTCTTCAAATAAACCCACATTGCCATTTCTCTGAGCGTGTGCTGCGAGCTTCAACGAGAAACATATCTATCAATACAAATGTCTATGCAAAAAAAAGAAAACAAACAAAATCATATCAGTCAATAAAATAAATAATAATATTTTTTTACTACTACTACTACTACTACTAGTACTACTACGTGCTACTACTGCACGCCAATACACATACATAATAAAATGAAAAATCGTCTCTCTCTCGCTCGCTCTACGAGAAACATTCGACGTCCGCTCCAATGCCGACGCGGACTATTGCTCTCGGTATAGATGTGGAGCGAAACAGTCGTGCGCACAGCGTCGACTCGTTCTCGTTGCCGCGCGTCGTTCGTCTCAAATAGACACGAACGACGGACGAGAGAGAATGTGTTCTTGTTTTTGTGTTTGTGCGAAGTGTGAGAATATTATATACATATATTCGCGCATGGATGATATAGATATGGGTATGGATTTTCGGAGGAAATTATATCAAATTCGTATTTCGAATGCGAGACCGCCGAGATCTTTCCCAGCTCTCTCTCTCTCTGTGTGTGTGGTGTATAGTACATTTTATATATCTCTCTTGTGTCAACACAAAATAACAAAGAATATACATACTACTCCTCCTCATATTTTATATAATATAATATAAAATTATATTATAGCACCGCGTTCGCAGACCGTATGGTGATGTTACCAATCGACCAAGATTTGGGACCGTCTCCCCCGGTGTTATCTGTGATGTTAAAAGAATACGCTTCTAGGCACACCTCAACGCAGGGCGCCTAGCGTGTTCGACACGTGCGCGGTCGCCACGGCGACCGTATATGGAAAGAATGTATAAAAGAGGACGCACACGCGCCCATCGTCGAAACGGTGTGCGCAGCGTCGTGTTGGAATTTATCCCTCAAGCTCCGGGCGTTGATCGTATCTAGTGCGAATCATGCGTGTGTGTGCGCATGTAATTGCCAGCCGAGTTTTAATATGTTTACAATAACGTATTGAATAAAAATTGAGAAGTTGCGTTTAGATGAATGTTCAATTTTCAAATTGTCACAACATCGATTCCCGCCCGCGGGGTCGTGTTCGTTGCAGTTTTATGTCCCTCACAGTGGTCGAGCATCGTTGTACATCACCTCGTTGCGAGATCGTGACGGGACGGCCGCTCGTAGACCGGTCAAAGTTAGTCTATCGATATGAAGCGCGAACGTCGCGTCGCGTGCAAATTCGACGCGTTACGTTCACGCGTGTCGAGAAGGCGCGCGCGCAAGCGCGCGCCCCTCGACGCCGCCGAGCCAGCGGCTCGCCGAAGCCGCGTGACCGCGGTGTAGGCGTGTCGTTTGCGTAAGCAGCTCCCTGGTTGATCCTGCCAGTAGTTATATGCTTGTCTCAAAGATTAAGCCATGCATGTCTCAGTGCAAGCCGTATTAAGGCGATACCGCGAATGGCTCAATATATCAGTTTTGGTTCCTTAGATCTTACTCAGTTACTTGGATAACTGTGGTAATTCTAGAGCTAATACATGCAATCAGAACTCTGACCAGTGATGGGATGAGTGCTTTTATTAGATCAAAACCAATCGGCGGAGGGCCATGCGTCCGAAGTCGTTAATTTTGATGAATCTGGATAACTTTTGCCGATCGCACGGTCCAGTACCGGCGACGCATCTTTCAAATGTCTGCCTTATCAACTTTCGATGGTAGTTTCTGCGACTACCATGGTTGTCACGGGTAACGGGGAATCAGGGTTCGATTCCGGAGAGGGAGCCTGAGAAACGGCTACCACATCCAAGGAAGGCAGCAGGCGCGCAAATTACCCACTCCCGGCACGGGGAGGTAGTGACGAAAAATAACGATACGGGACTCTTACGAGGCCTCGTAATCGGAATGAGTACACTTTAAATATTTTAACGAGGAACAATTGGAGGGCAAGTCTGGTGCCAGCAGCCGCGGTAATTCCAGCTCCAATAGCGTATACTAAAATTGTTGCGGTTAAAAAGCTCGTAGTTGCATTTGTGCGCCGCGCTGTCGGTGCACCGCATCCGCGGTGATACTGACACGTCTGCGGAGCATATCGTCGGTGAGCCGGCGGTAAAACGCCGGTTCAATATCAAAATCCTATCGCGGTGCTCTTCGGTGAGTGTCGAGGTGGGCCGACAATTTTACTTTGAACAAATTAGAGTGCTCAAAGCGGGCTCAAAATGCCGCTTGAATATTTCGTGCATGGAATAATAGAATATGATCTCGGTTCTATTTTGTTGGTTTTCAGAACTCCGAGGTAATGATTAATAGGGATAACCGGGGGCATTCGTATTGCGACGTTAGAGGTGAAATTCTTGGATCGTCGCAAGACGAACATCAGCGAAAGCATTTGCCAAAGGTGTTTTCATCAATCAAGAACGAAAGTTAGAGGTTCGAAGGCGATTAGATACCGCCCTAGTTCTAACCGTAAATATGTCATCTAGCGATCCGCCGACGTTACTACAATGGCTCGGCGGGCAGCTTCCGGGAAACCAAAGATTTTGGACTCCGGGGGGAGTATGGTTGCAAAGCTGAAACTTAAAGGAATTGACGGAAGGGCACCACCAGGAGTGGAGCCTGCGGCTTAATTTGACTCAACACGGGAAATCTCACCAGGCCCGGACACCGGAAGGATTGACAGATTAACAGCTCTTTCTTGATTCGGTGGGTGGTGGTGCATGGCCGTTCTTAGTTGGTGGAGCGATTTGTCTGGTTAATTCCGGTAACGAACGAGACTCTAGCCTGCTAAATAGGCGTCGTCATTCAAGGTGTGCGCGACTCTCGGGGAGCGCAACTCACTGGCGACGTATTAAAATTCTTCTTAGAGGGACCGGCGGCTTCGAGCCGCACGAGATTGAGCAATAACAGGTCTGTGATGCCCTTAGATGTCCTGGGCCGCACGCGCGCTACACTGAAGGAATCAACATGTTCTCCCTGGCCTAGAGGCCCGGGCAACCCGTTGAAACTCCTTCGTGCTGGGGATTGGGGTTTGCAATTATCCCCCATAAACGAGGAATTCCTAGTAAGCGCGAGTCATA
>NW_025575887.1:15000-20000 GCF_905147105.1 Pieris brassicae
ACATACATACATACATATTATTAATAAATATAATTGTTTTTTCTTTTCTTCAAATAAACCCACATTGCCATTTCTCTGAGCGTGTGCTGCGAGCTTCAACGAGAAACATTCGGCGCGAAACTGTCGAGCGGCCGGCCGTCGCGCGCCGCACCTGTACGAGAAACATTTTCCTCTGACGTTGCATCGGAATAATTATTATAATTCATTATTATACATACATACATACATACATACATACATACATACATACATACATATTATTAATAAATATAATTGTTTTTTTTGTTTTTTCTTTTCTTCAAATAAACCCACATTGCCATTTCTCTGAGCGTGTGCTGCGAGCTTCAACGAGAAACATTCGGCGCGAAACTGTCGAGCGGCCGGCCGTCGCGCGCCGCACCTGTACGAGAAACATTTTCCTCTGACGTTGCATCGGAATAATTATTATAATTCATTATTATACATACATACATACATACATACATACATATTATTAATAAATATAATTGTTTTTTCTTTTCTTCAAATAAACCCACATTGCCATTTCTCTGAGCGTGTGCTGCGAGCTTCAACGAGAAACATTCGGCGCGAAACTGTCGAGCGGCCGGCCGTCGCGCGCCGCACCTGTACGAGAAACATTTTCCTCTGACGTTGCATCGGAATAATTATTATAATTCATTATTATACATACATACATACATACATACATACATACATACATACATACATATTATTAATAAATATAATTGTTTTTTTTGTTTTTTCTTTTCTTCAAATAAACCCACATTGCCATTTCTCTGAGCGTGTGCTGCGAGCTTCAACGAGAAACATATCTATCAATACAAATGTCTATGCAAAAAAAAGAAAACAAACAAAATCATATCAGTCAATAAAATAAATAATAATATTTTTTTACTACTACTACTACTACTACTAGTACTACTACGTGCTACTACTGCACGCCAATACACATACATAATAAAATGAAAAATCGTCTCTCTCTCGCTCGCTCTACGAGAAACATTCGACGTCCGCTCCAATGCCGACGCGGACTATTGCTCTCGGTATAGATGTGGAGCGAAACAGTCGTGCGCACAGCGTCGACTCGTTCTCGTTGCCGCGCGTCGTTCGTCTCAAATAGACACGAACGACGGACGAGAGAGAATGTGTTCTTGTTTTTGTGTTTGTGCGAAGTGTGAGAATATTATATACATATATTCGCGCATGGATGATATAGATATGGGTATGGATTTTCGGAGGAAATTATATCAAATTCGTATTTCGAATGCGAGACCGCCGAGATCTTTCCCAGCTCTCTCTCTCTCTGTGTGTGTGGTGTATAGTACATTTTATATATCTCTCTTGTGTCAACACAAAATAACAAAGAATATACATACTACTCCTCCTCATATTTTATATAATATAATATAAAATTATATTATAGCACCGCGTTCGCAGACCGTATGGTGATGTTACCAATCGACCAAGATTTGGGACCGTCTCCCCCGGTGTTATCTGTGATGTTAAAAGAATACGCTTCTAGGCACACCTCAACGCAGGGCGCCTAGCGTGTTCGACACGTGCGCGGTCGCCACGGCGACCGTATATGGAAAGAATGTATAAAAGAGGACGCACACGCGCCCATCGTCGAAACGGTGTGCGCAGCGTCGTGTTGGAATTTATCCCTCAAGCTCCGGGCGTTGATCGTATCTAGTGCGAATCATGCGTGTGTGTGCGCATGTAATTGCCAGCCGAGTTTTAATATGTTTACAATAACGTATTGAATAAAAATTGAGAAGTTGCGTTTAGATGAATGTTCAATTTTCAAATTGTCACAACATCGATTCCCGCCCGCGGGGTCGTGTTCGTTGCAGTTTTATGTCCCTCACAGTGGTCGAGCATCGTTGTACATCACCTCGTTGCGAGATCGTGACGGGACGGCCGCTCGTAGACCGGTCAAAGTTAGTCTATCGATATGAAGCGCGAACGTCGCGTCGCGTGCAAATTCGACGCGTTACGTTCACGCGTGTCGAGAAGGCGCGCGCGCAAGCGCGCGCCCCTCGACGCCGCCGAGCCAGCGGCTCGCCGAAGCCGCGTGACCGCGGTGTAGGCGTGTCGTTTGCGTAAGCAGCTCCCTGGTTGATCCTGCCAGTAGTTATATGCTTGTCTCAAAGATTAAGCCATGCATGTCTCAGTGCAAGCCGTATTAAGGCGATACCGCGAATGGCTCAATATATCAGTTTTGGTTCCTTAGATCTTACTCAGTTACTTGGATAACTGTGGTAATTCTAGAGCTAATACATGCAATCAGAACTCTGACCAGTGATGGGATGAGTGCTTTTATTAGATCAAAACCAATCGGCGGAGGGCCATGCGTCCGAAGTCGTTAATTTTGATGAATCTGGATAACTTTTGCCGATCGCACGGTCCAGTACCGGCGACGCATCTTTCAAATGTCTGCCTTATCAACTTTCGATGGTAGTTTCTGCGACTACCATGGTTGTCACGGGTAACGGGGAATCAGGGTTCGATTCCGGAGAGGGAGCCTGAGAAACGGCTACCACATCCAAGGAAGGCAGCAGGCGCGCAAATTACCCACTCCCGGCACGGGGAGGTAGTGACGAAAAATAACGATACGGGACTCTTACGAGGCCTCGTAATCGGAATGAGTACACTTTAAATATTTTAACGAGGAACAATTGGAGGGCAAGTCTGGTGCCAGCAGCCGCGGTAATTCCAGCTCCAATAGCGTATACTAAAATTGTTGCGGTTAAAAAGCTCGTAGTTGCATTTGTGCGCCGCGCTGTCGGTGCACCGCATCCGCGGTGATACTGACACGTCTGCGGAGCATATCGTCGGTGAGCCGGCGGTAAAACGCCGGTTCAATATCAAAATCCTATCGCGGTGCTCTTCGGTGAGTGTCGAGGTGGGCCGACAATTTTACTTTGAACAAATTAGAGTGCTCAAAGCGGGCTCAAAATGCCGCTTGAATATTTCGTGCATGGAATAATAGAATATGATCTCGGTTCTATTTTGTTGGTTTTCAGAACTCCGAGGTAATGATTAATAGGGATAACTGGGGGCATTCGTATTGCGACGTTAGAGGTGAAATTCTTGGATCGTCGCAAGACGAACATCAGCGAAAGCATTTGCCAAAGGTGTTTTCATCAATCAAGAACGAAAGTTAGAGGTTCGAAGGCGATTAGATACCGCCCTAGTTCTAACCGTAAATATGTCATCTAGCGATCCGCCGACGTTACTACAATGGCTCGGCGGGCAGCTTCCGGGAAACCAAAGATTTTGGACTCCGGGGGGAGTATGGTTGCAAAGCTGAAACTTAAAGGAATTGACGGAAGGGCACCACCAGGAGTGGAGCCTGCGGCTTAATTTGACTCAACACGGGAAATCTCACCAGGCCCGGACACCGGAAGGATTGACAGATTAACAGCTCTTTCTTGATTCGGTGGGTGGTGGTGCATGGCCGTTCTTAGTTGGTGGAGCGATTTGTCTGGTTAATTCCGGTAACGAACGAGACTCTAGCCTGCTAAATAGGCGTCGTCATTCAAGGTGTGCGCGACTCTCGGGGAGCGCAACTCACTGGCGACGTATTAAAATTCTTCTTAGAGGGACCGGCGGCTTCGAGCCGCACGAGATTGAGCAATAACAGGTCTGTGATGCCCTTAGATGTCCTGGGCCGCACGCGCGCTACACTGAAGGAATCAACATGTTCTCCCTGGCCTAGAGGCCCGGGCAACCCGTTGAAACTCCTTCGTGCTGGGGATTGGGGTTTGCAATTATCCCCCATAAACGAGGAATTCCTAGTAAGCGCGAGTCATAAGCTCGCGTTGATTACGTCCCTGCCCTTTGTACACACCGCCCGTCGCTACTACCGATTGAATGATTTAGTGAGGTCTTCGGACCGACACGCGGTGGCCTCACGGCCGTCGGCGTTGCTGGGAAGTTGACCAAACTTGATCATTTAGAGGAAGTAAAAGTCGTAACAAGGTTTCCGTAGGGGAACCTGCGGAAGGATCATTAACGTTGGTTTTTTCTTTTTGTTTTGTTGTTGTCAAAGACTCGCAAAAAAAGAAAAAAATACAAAAACACGTGAATGATACGAATCAAAATCGAATCCGAGACGGTTGACTCTCTCTCGTCGATTCGCGACGTGTGCGTTGCGACACGCTTTGATTAGCGTTCGCTATCGCCTATTGATACTTTGAAATAATATTTTAATTTTTGTGTACAACCACGCAAATAAAAGAGATTTTCTTTCTTTTCATTTGTCGTACACGTTAATGATAAGTATTATTTTCAAATTTTTTTGTTTAATTTTTTCGCACCTTTTATATTTTCTCATACAAAAACACACACAAAAACAAAACGATTACCCTGAACGGTGGATCACTTGGCTCGCGGGTCGATGAAGAACGCAGTTAACTGCGCGTCATAGTGTGAACTGCAGGACACATTTGAACATCGACATTTCGAACGCACATTGCGGTCCGTGGAGAAATATCCAGGACCACTCCTGTCTGAGGGCCGGCTGCATAAAAACAAAAAGCCACACTGTTCGCGTGACGAGCGGCGATCGCTGCGACTCCGGTCGTAGCGCCGCATCTCTGTCGCGCGTGCAATTGACGGTTTCGCTAGGCCGCCGAGCGGCCGAACGATCCGTTCGAATATATGTTCGATTACGACTCGTCATCCGTATTGGCCGTGTTAAGCCACGTCTATACGATACTTTTGTCGCACAAATAAATTCTCCCCGCCGCACCGTGTCTCCCGCGGCACGGGTGCGCGTCGAGTCTTTACGCAACGACAACGACAACGACGACAACGACGTTCGCGTTTACGCGTCGCGCGTGTTTGCTCGCATCGTCCCGGTCCCGCATGGCGATCGCGCGACGGTCGGCGCCGGTGCGCGCGTCGACGTGTCTCGACGCTGTCGTTGAAAGTTGTCGCGTTCGGCTCAGTTTCTCTTACTCTCGCGAGAGGAA
>NW_025575887.1:25000-30000 GCF_905147105.1 Pieris brassicae
GGATGATAATTGGTTTTTGTACTGCTCCGACGCTACGGGAAATGCAGCCCCTCCACCCTTGCGTACCAAAAGCGCAGGGCATTTTATTCAAGCCTACGCAGCCTCGGCTTTTTTGGTCGCCTTCGGCGACCAGCCTCAGCCGCTACGGCTTGCATGATGCCCGCGCTTTGGGTACGGCGGGTGAGGGCTGCTCTCCCTGCGCGCCTCCGAGCTTTTATATACACTCTAGGGGTAGGGCAGACAAGACCGCGTGGATAGTGGGGCGCTCTGATTCGGTTTTGGGTACTTTTTGGATATTCAATAAGTAAGTAAGTAAGTAAGTAAGTAAACACTCAATTCTCACTCAAGAATTACAATATAATACACAAAATTTACAACTTACAAACAATGAAATGAATGATCTTTTTCTCGTATGCATCGCAAATGATCGATACTTTCAAAATAATCTGAACCCTTACACTTAGTCAACTCAAAGTGATTGACGTTTGACATCAATTTTATGTCGGTTTTATGAAATAGATTTTGGTCGGCGGTCGGTAACGGCCATATATGTCTTATATATCAATTTGTATGAAAAAGTTTAAAAAAAAAAAAAAAAAACTCAATCAACTAAGTAAGTAAGTAAGTAAGCAAGCACTTAAGTTTCTTTTAGTGAGTACTATCTAGAATAATTAAAAATATCGACATTTAAATCGACGGTCCCTATTTGGAAGGTTAACCTATAGCCCTAATAATAATTATATTATTATGATTATGACAATGTTGATGTTGTTGCACTAGACACACCATAATAAACCATAAATAGTTTTTCTTACCAGAAGAGTTTTTATTTTTAAATATTCAATTTTAACTAGAAACGTATCGCTATCGCTAACAAAACCCCACACCACACACCACCACACGTTACACACATATACTTGACAGAGTAGATACTATCTACATATCTATCGACAGAGTTGTAGATATCGTGCCGTTGAACGGCATCTTGTCGCGTCGCGTGGCGATCTTGTACGAGAAACATTTTCCTCTGACATTGTATCGGAATAATTATTATAATTCATTATTATACATACATACATACATACATACATACATACATACATACATACATACATACATACATACATACATATTATTAATAAATTAATTGTTTTTTTTTTTTTTTTTTTTTTCTTCAAATAAACCCACATTGCCATTTCTCTGAGCGTGTGCTGCGAGCTTCAACGAGAAACATTCGGCGCGAAACTGTCGAGCGGCCGGCCGTCGCGCGCCGCACCTGTACGAGAAACATTTTCCTCTGACGTTGCATCGGAATAATTATTATAATTCATTATTATACATACATACATACATACATACATACATATTATTAATAAATATAATTGTTTTTTCTTTTCTTCAAATAAACCCACATTGCCATTTCTCTGAGCGTGTGCTGCGAGCTTCAACGAGAAACATTCGGCGCGAAACTGTCGAGCGGCCGGCCGTCGCGCGCCGCACCTGTACGAGAAACATTTTCCTCTGACGTTGCATCGGAATAATTATTATAATTCATTATTATACATACATACATACATACATACATACATACATACATACATACATATTATTAATAAATATAATTGTTTTTTTTGTTTTTTCTTTTCTTCAAATAAACCCACATTGCCATTTCTCTGAGCGTGTGCTGCGAGCTTCAACGAGAAACATTCGGCGCGAAACTGTCGAGCGGCCGGCCGTCGCGCGCCGCACCTGTACGAGAAACATTTTCCTCTGACGTTGCATCGGAATAATTATTATAATTCATTATTATACATACATACATACATACATACATACATATTATTAATAAATATAATTGTTTTTTCTTTTCTTCAAATAAACCCACATTGCCATTTCTCTGAGCGTGTGCTGCGAGCTTCAACGAGAAACATTCGGCGCGAAACTGTCGAGCGGCCGGCCGTCGCGCGCCGCACCTGTACGAGAAACATTTTCCTCTGACGTTGCATCGGAATAATTATTATAATTCATTATTATACATACATACATACATACATACATACATACATACATACATACATATTATTAATAAATATAATTGTTTTTTTTGTTTTTTCTTTTCTTCAAATAAACCCACATTGCCATTTCTCTGAGCGTGTGCTGCGAGCTTCAACGAGAAACATATCTATCAATACAAATGTCTATGCAAAAAAAAGAAAACAAACAAAATCATATCAGTCAATAAAATAAATAATAATATTTTTTTACTACTACTACTACTACTACTAGTACTACTACGTGCTACTACTGCACGCCAATACACATACATAATAAAATGAAAAATCGTCTCTCTCTCGCTCGCTCTACGAGAAACATTCGACGTCCGCTCCAATGCCGACGCGGACTATTGCTCTCGGTATAGATGTGGAGCGAAACAGTCGTGCGCACAGCGTCGACTCGTTCTCGTTGCCGCGCGTCGTTCGTCTCAAATAGACACGAACGACGGACGAGAGAGAATGTGTTCTTGTTTTTGTGTTTGTGCGAAGTGTGAGAATATTATATACATATATTCGCGCATGGATGATATAGATATGGGTATGGATTTTCGGAGGAAATTATATCAAATTCGTATTTCGAATGCGAGACCGCCGAGATCTTTCCCAGCTCTCTCTCTCTCTGTGTGTGTGGTGTATAGTACATTTTATATATCTCTCTTGTGTCAACACAAAATAACAAAGAATATACATACTACTCCTCCTCATATTTTATATAATATAATATAAAATTATATTATAGCACCGCGTTCGCAGACCGTATGGTGATGTTACCAATCGACCAAGATTTGGGACCGTCTCCCCCGGTGTTATCTGTGATGTTAAAAGAATACGCTTCTAGGCACACCTCAACGCAGGGCGCCTAGCGTGTTCGACACGTGCGCGGTCGCCACGGCGACCGTATATGGAAAGAATGTATAAAAGAGGACGCACACGCGCCCATCGTCGAAACGGTGTGCGCAGCGTCGTGTTGGAATTTATCCCTCAAGCTCCGGGCGTTGATCGTATCTAGTGCGAATCATGCGTGTGTGTGCGCATGTAATTGCCAGCCGAGTTTTAATATGTTTACAATAACGTATTGAATAAAAATTGAGAAGTTGCGTTTAGATGAATGTTCAATTTTCAAATTGTCACAACATCGATTCCCGCCCGCGGGGTCGTGTTCGTTGCAGTTTTATGTCCCTCACAGTGGTCGAGCATCGTTGTACATCACCTCGTTGCGAGATCGTGACGGGACGGCCGCTCGTAGACCGGTCAAAGTTAGTCTATCGATATGAAGCGCGAACGTCGCGTCGCGTGCAAATTCGACGCGTTACGTTCACGCGTGTCGAGAAGGCGCGCGCGCAAGCGCGCGCCCCTCGACGCCGCCGAGCCAGCGGCTCGCCGAAGCCGCGTGACCGCGGTGTAGGCGTGTCGTTTGCGTAAGCAGCTCCCTGGTTGATCCTGCCAGTAGTTATATGCTTGTCTCAAAGATTAAGCCATGCATGTCTCAGTGCAAGCCGTATTAAGGCGATACCGCGAATGGCTCAATATATCAGTTTTGGTTCCTTAGATCTTACTCAGTTACTTGGATAACTGTGGTAATTCTAGAGCTAATACATGCAATCAGAACTCTGACCAGTGATGGGATGAGTGCTTTTATTAGATCAAAACCAATCGGCGGAGGGCCATGCGTCCGAAGTCGTTAATTTTGATGAATCTGGATAACTTTTGCCGATCGCACGGTCCAGTACCGGCGACGCATCTTTCAAATGTCTGCCTTATCAACTTTCGATGGTAGTTTCTGCGACTACCATGGTTGTCACGGGTAACGGGGAATCAGGGTTCGATTCCGGAGAGGGAGCCTGAGAAACGGCTACCACATCCAAGGAAGGCAGCAGGCGCGCAAATTACCCACTCCCGGCACGGGGAGGTAGTGACGAAAAATAACGATACGGGACTCTTACGAGGCCTCGTAATCGGAATGAGTACACTTTAAATATTTTAACGAGGAACAATTGGAGGGCAAGTCTGGTGCCAGCAGCCGCGGTAATTCCAGCTCCAATAGCGTATACTAAAATTGTTGCGGTTAAAAAGCTCGTAGTTGCATTTGTGCGCCGCGCTGTCGGTGCACCGCATCCGCGGTGATACTGACACGTCTGCGGAGCATATCGTCGGTGAGCCGGCGGTAAAACGCCGGTTCAATATCAAAATCCTATCGCGGTGCTCTTCGGTGAGTGTCGAGGTGGGCCGACAATTTTACTTTGAACAAATTAGAGTGCTCAAAGCGGGCTCAAAATGCCGCTTGAATATTTCGTGCATGGAATAATAGAATATGATCTCGGTTCTATTTTGTTGGTTTTCAGAACTCCGAGGTAATGATTAATAGGGATAACTGGGGGCATTCGTATTGCGACGTTAGAGGTGAAATTCTTGGATCGTCGCAAGACGAACATCAGCGAAAGCATTTGCCAAAGGTGTTTTCATCAATCAAGAACGAAAGTTAGAGGTTCGAAGGCGATTAGATACCGCCCTAGTTCTAACCGTAAATATGTCATCTAGCGATCCGCCGACGTTACTACAATGGCTCGGCGGGCAGCTTCCGGGAAACCAAAGATTTTGGACTCCGGGGGGAGTATGGTTGCAAAGCTGAAACTTAAAGGAATTGACGGAAGGGCACCACCAGGAGTGGAGCCTGCGGCTTAATTTGACTCAACACGGGAAATCTCACCAGGCCCGGACACCGGAAGGATTGACAGATTAACAGCTCTTTCTTGATTCGGTGGGTGGTGGTGCATGGCCGTTCTTAGTTGGTGGAGCGATTTGTCTGGTTAATTCCGGTAACGAACGAGACTCTAGCCTGCTAAATAGGCGTCGTCATTCAAGGTGTGCGCGACTCTCGGGGAGCGCAACTCACTGGCGACGTATTAAAATTCTTCTTAGAGGGACCGGCGGCTTCGAGCCGCACGA
>NW_025575887.1:37500-41293 GCF_905147105.1 Pieris brassicae
TCTTTTCTTCAAATAAACCCACATTGCCATTTCTCTGAGCGTGTGCTGCGAGCTTCAACGAGAAACATTCGGCGCGAAACTGTCGAGCGGCCGGCCGTCGCGCGCCGCACCTGTACGAGAAACATTTTCCTCTGACGTTGCATCGGAATAATTATTATAATTCATTATTATACATACATACATACATACATACATACATACATACATATTATTAATAAATATAATTGTTTTTTTTGTTTTTTCTTTTCTTCAAATAAACCCACATTGCCATTTCTCTGAGCGTGTGCTGCGAGCTTCAACGAGAAACATTCGGCGCGAAACTGTCGAGCGGCCGGCCGTCGCGCGCCGCACCTGTACGAGAAACATTTTCCTCTGACGTTGCATCGGAATAATTATTATAATTCATTATTATACATACATACATACATACATACATACATACATATTATTAATAAATTAATTTTTTTTTTTTTTTTTTTTTTTTTCTTCAAATAAACCCACATTGCCATTTCTCTGAGCGTGTGCTGCGAGCTTCAACGAGAAACATATCTATCAATACAAATGTCTATGCAAAAAAAAGAAAACAAACAAAATCATATCAGTCAATAAAATAAATAATAATATTTTTTTACTACTACTACTAGTACTACTACGTGCTACTACTGCACGCCAATACACATACATAATAAAATGAAAAATCGTCTCTCTCTCGCTCGCTCTACGAGAAACATTCGACGTCCGCTCCAATGCCGACGCGGACTATTGCTCTCGGTATAGATGTGGAGCGAAACAGTCGTGCGCACAGCGTCGACTCGTTCTCGTTGCCGCGCGTCGTTCGTCTCAAATAGACACGAACGACGGACGAGAGAGAATGTGTTCTTGTTTTTGTGTTTGTGCGAAGTGTGAGAATATTATATACATATATTCGCGCATGGATGATATAGATATGGGTATGGATTTTCGGAGGAAATTATATCAAATTCGTATTTCGAATGCGAGACCGCCGAGATCTTTCCCAGCTCTCTCTCTCTCTGTGTGTGTGGTGTATAGTACATTTTATATATCTCTCTTGTGTCAACACAAAATAACAAAGAATATACATACTACTCCTCCTCATATTTTATATAATATAATATAAAATTATATTATAGCACCGCGTTCGCAGACCGTATGGTGATGTTACCAATCGACCAAGATTTGGGACCGTCTCCCCCGGTGTTATCTGTGATGTTAAAAGAATACGCTTCTAGGCACACCTCAACGCAGGGCGCCTAGCGTGTTCGACACGTGCGCGGTCGCCACGGCGACCGTATATGGAAAGAATGTATAAAAGAGGACGCACACGCGCCCATCGTCGAAACGGTGTGCGCAGCGTCGTGTTGGAATTTATCCCTCAAGCTCCGGGCGTTGATCGTATCTAGTGCGAATCATGCGTGTGTGTGCGCATGTAATTGCCAGCCGAGTTTTAATATGTTTACAATAACGTATTGAATAAAAATTGAGAAGTTGCGTTTAGATGAATGTTCAATTTTCAAATTGTCACAACATCGATTCCCGCCCGCGGGGTCGTGTTCGTTGCAGTTTTATGTCCCTCACAGTGGTCGAGCATCGTTGTACATCACCTCGTTGCGAGATCGTGACGGGACGGCCGCTCGTAGACCGGTCAAAGTTAGTCTATCGATATGAAGCGCGAACGTCGCGTCGCGTGCAAATTCGACGCGTTACGTTCACGCGTGTCGAGAAGGCGCGCGCGCAAGCGCGCGCCCCTCGACGCCGCCGAGCCAGCGGCTCGCCGAAGCCGCGTGACCGCGGTGTAGGCGTGTCGTTTGCGTAAGCAGCTCCCTGGTTGATCCTGCCAGTAGTTATATGCTTGTCTCAAAGATTAAGCCATGCATGTCTCAGTGCAAGCCGTATTAAGGCGATACCGCGAATGGCTCAATATATCAGTTTTGGTTCCTTAGATCTTACTCAGTTACTTGGATAACTGTGGTAATTCTAGAGCTAATACATGCAATCAGAACTCTGACCAGTGATGGGATGAGTGCTTTTATTAGATCAAAACCAATCGGCGGAGGGCCATGCGTCCGAAGTCGTTAATTTTGATGAATCTGGATAACTTTTGCCGATCGCACGGTCCAGTACCGGCGACGCATCTTTCAAATGTCTGCCTTATCAACTTTCGATGGTAGTTTCTGCGACTACCATGGTTGTCACGGGTAACGGGGAATCAGGGTTCGATTCCGGAGAGGGAGCCTGAGAAACGGCTACCACATCCAAGGAAGGCAGCAGGCGCGCAAATTACCCACTCCCGGCACGGGGAGGTAGTGACGAAAAATAACGATACGGGACTCTTACGAGGCCTCGTAATCGGAATGAGTACACTTTAAATATTTTAACGAGGAACAATTGGAGGGCAAGTCTGGTGCCAGCAGCCGCGGTAATTCCAGCTCCAATAGCGTATACTAAAATTGTTGCGGTTAAAAAGCTCGTAGTTGCATTTGTGCGCCGCGCTGTCGGTGCACCGCATCCGCGGTGATACTGACACGTCTGCGGAGCATATCGTCGGTGAGCCGGCGGTAAAACGCCGGTTCAATATCAAAATCCTATCGCGGTGCTCTTCGGTGAGTGTCGAGGTGGGCCGACAATTTTACTTTGAACAAATTAGAGTGCTCAAAGCGGGCTCAAAATGCCGCTTGAATATTTCGTGCATGGAATAATAGAATATGATCTCGGTTCTATTTTGTTGGTTTTCAGAACTCCGAGGTAATGATTAATAGGGATAACTGGGGGCATTCGTATTGCGACGTTAGAGGTGAAATTCTTGGATCGTCGCAAGACGAACATCAGCGAAAGCATTTGCCAAAGGTGTTTTCATCAATCAAGAACGAAAGTTAGAGGTTCGAAGGCGATTAGATACCGCCCTAGTTCTAACCGTAAATATGTCATCTAGCGATCCGCCGACGTTACTACAATGGCTCGGCGGGCAGCTTCCGGGAAACCAAAGATTTTGGACTCCGGGGGGAGTATGGTTGCAAAGCTGAAACTTAAAGGAATTGACGGAAGGGCACCACCAGGAGTGGAGCCTGCGGCTTAATTTGACTCAACACGGGAAATCTCACCAGGCCCGGACACCGGAAGGATTGACAGATTAACAGCTCTTTCTTGATTCGGTGGGTGGTGGTGCATGGCCGTTCTTAGTTGGTGGAGCGATTTGTCTGGTTAATTCCGGTAACGAACGAGACTCTAGCCTGCTAAATAGGCGTCGTCATTCAAGGTGTGCGCGACTCTCGGGGAGCGCAACTCACTGGCGACGTATTAAAATTCTTCTTAGAGGGACCGGCGGCTTCGAGCCGCACGAGATTGAGCAATAACAGGTCTGTGATGCCCTTAGATGTCCTGGGCCGCACGCGCGCTACACTGAAGGAATCAACATGTTCTCCCTGGCCTAGAGGCCCGGGCAACCCGTTGAAACTCCTTCGTGCTGGGGATTGGGGTTTGCAATTATCCCCCATAAACGAGGAATTCCTAGTAAGCGCGAGTCATAAGCTCGCGTTGATTACGTCCCTGCCCTTTGTACACACCGCCCGTCGCTACTACCGATTGAATGATTTAGTGAGGTCTTCGGACCGACACGCGGTGGCCTCACGGCCGTCGGCGTTGCTGGGAAGTTGACCAAACTTGATCATTTAGAGGAAGTAAAAGTCGTAACAAGGTTTCCGTAGGGGAACCTGCGGAAGGATCATTACGTTGGTTTTTTCTTTTTGTTTTGTTGTTGTCAAAGACTCGCAAAAAA
>NW_025575888.1:0-5000 GCF_905147105.1 Pieris brassicae
TATTATCTTTTTCTCGTATGCATCGCAAATGATCGATACTTTCAAAATAATCTGAACCCTTACACTTAGTCAACTCAAAGTGATTGACGTTTGACATCAATTTTATGTCGGTTTTATGAAATAGATTTTGGTCGGCGGTCGGTAACGGCCATATATGTCTTATATATCAATTTGTATGAAAAAGTTTAAAAAAAAAAAAAAAAACTCAATCAACTAAGTAAGTAAGTAAGTAAGCAAGCACTTAAGTTTCTTTTAGTGAGTACTATCTAGAATAATTAAAATATCGACATTTAAATCGACGGTCCCTATTTGGAAGGTTAACCTATAGCCCTAATAATAATTATATTATTATGATTATGACAATGTTGATGTTGTTGCACTAGACACACCATAATAAACCATAAATAGTTTTTCTTACCAGAAGAGTTTTTATTTTTAAATATTCAATTTTAACTAGAAACGTATCGCTATCGCTAACAAAACCCCACACCACACACCACCACACGTTACACACATATACTTGACAGAGTAGATACTATCTACATATCTATCGACAGAGTTGTAGATATCGTGCCGTTGAACGGCATCTTGTCGCGTCGCGTGGCGATCTTGTACGAGAAACATTTTCCTCTGACATTGTATCGGAATAATTATTATAATTCATTATTATACATACATACATACATACATACATACATACATACATACATACATACATACATACATACATACATATTATTAATAAATTAATTGTTTTTTTTTTTTTTTTTTTTTTTTTTAAATAAACCCACATTGCCATTTCTCTGAGCGTGTGCTGCGAGCTTCAACGAGAAACATTCGGCGCGAAACTGTCGAGCGGCCGGCCGTCGCGCGCCGCACCTGTACGAGAAACATTTTCCTCTGACGTTGCATCGGAATAATTATTATAATTCATTATTATACATACATACATACATACATACATACATATTATTAATAAATATAATTGTTTTTTCTTTTCTTCAAATAAACCCACATTGCCATTTCTCTGAGCGTGTGCTGCGAGCTTCAACGAGAAACATTCGGCGCGAAACTGTCGAGCGGCCGGCCGTCGCGCGCCGCACCTGTACGAGAAACATTTTCCTCTGACGTTGCATCGGAATAATTATTATAATTCATTATTATACATACATACATACATACATACATACATACATACATACATACATATTATTAATAAATATAATTGTTTTTTTTGTTTTTTCTTTTCTTCAAATAAACCCACATTGCCATTTCTCTGAGCGTGTGCTGCGAGCTTCAACGAGAAACATTCGGCGCGAAACTGTCGAGCGGCCGGCCGTCGCGCGCCGCACCTGTACGAGAAACATTTTCCTCTGACGTTGCATCGGAATAATTATTATAATTCATTATTATACATACATACATACATACATACATACATATTATTAATAAATATAATTGTTTTTTCTTTTCTTCAAATAAACCCACATTGCCATTTCTCTGAGCGTGTGCTGCGAGCTTCAACGAGAAACATTCGGCGCGAAACTGTCGAGCGGCCGGCCGTCGCGCGCCGCACCTGTACGAGAAACATTTTCCTCTGACGTTGCATCGGAATAATTATTATAATTCATTATTATACATACATACATACATACATACATACATACATACATACATACATATTATTAATAAATATAATTGTTTTTTTTGTTTTTTCTTTTCTTCAAATAAACCCACATTGCCATTTCTCTGAGCGTGTGCTGCGAGCTTCAACGAGAAACATATCTATCAATACAAATGTCTATGCAAAAAAAAGAAAACAAACAAAATCATATCAGTCAATAAAATAAATAATAATATTTTTTTACTACTACTACTACTACTACTAGTACTACTACGTGCTACTACTGCACGCCAATACACATACATAATAAAATGAAAAATCGTCTCTCTCTCGCTCGCTCTACGAGAAACATTCGACGTCCGCTCCAATGCCGACGCGGACTATTGCTCTCGGTATAGATGTGGAGCGAAACAGTCGTGCGCACAGCGTCGACTCGTTCTCGTTGCCGCGCGTCGTTCGTCTCAAATAGACACGAACGACGGACGAGAGAGAATGTGTTCTTGTTTTTGTGTTTGTGCGAAGTGTGAGAATATTATATACATATATTCGCGCATGGATGATATAGATATGGGTATGGATTTTCGGAGGAAATTATATCAAATTCGTATTTCGAATGCGAGACCGCCGAGATCTTTCCCAGCTCTCTCTCTCTCTGTGTGTGTGGTGTATAGTACATTTTATATATCTCTCTTGTGTCAACACAAAATAACAAAGAATATACATACTACTCCTCCTCATATTTTATATAATATAATATAAAATTATATTATAGCACCGCGTTCGCAGACCGTATGGTGATGTTACCAATCGACCAAGATTTGGGACCGTCTCCCCCGGTGTTATCTGTGATGTTAAAAGAATACGCTTCTAGGCACACCTCAACGCAGGGCGCCTAGCGTGTTCGACACGTGCGCGGTCGCCACGGCGACCGTATATGGAAAGAATGTATAAAAGAGGACGCACACGCGCCCATCGTCGAAACGGTGTGCGCAGCGTCGTGTTGGAATTTATCCCTCAAGCTCCGGGCGTTGATCGTATCTAGTGCGAATCATGCGTGTGTGTGCGCATGTAATTGCCAGCCGAGTTTTAATATGTTTACAATAACGTATTGAATAAAAATTGAGAAGTTGCGTTTAGATGAATGTTCAATTTTCAAATTGTCACAACATCGATTCCCGCCCGCGGGGTCGTGTTCGTTGCAGTTTTATGTCCCTCACAGTGGTCGAGCATCGTTGTACATCACCTCGTTGCGAGATCGTGACGGGACGGCCGCTCGTAGACCGGTCAAAGTTAGTCTATCGATATGAAGCGCGAACGTCGCGTCGCGTGCAAATTCGACGCGTTACGTTCACGCGTGTCGAGAAGGCGCGCGCGCAAGCGCGCGCCCCTCGACGCCGCCGAGCCAGCGGCTCGCCGAAGCCGCGTGACCGCGGTGTAGGCGTGTCGTTTGCGTAAGCAGCTCCCTGGTTGATCCTGCCAGTAGTTATATGCTTGTCTCAAAGATTAAGCCATGCATGTCTCAGTGCAAGCCGTATTAAGGCGATACCGCGAATGGCTCAATATATCAGTTTTGGTTCCTTAGATCTTACTCAGTTACTTGGATAACTGTGGTAATTCTAGAGCTAATACATGCAATCAGAACTCTGACCAGTGATGGGATGAGTGCTTTTATTAGATCAAAACCAATCGGCGGAGGGCCATGCGTCCGAAGTCGTTAATTTTGATGAATCTGGATAACTTTTGCCGATCGCACGGTCCAGTACCGGCGACGCATCTTTCAAATGTCTGCCTTATCAACTTTCGATGGTAGTTTCTGCGACTACCATGGTTGTCACGGGTAACGGGGAATCAGGGTTCGATTCCGGAGAGGGAGCCTGAGAAACGGCTACCACATCCAAGGAAGGCAGCAGGCGCGCAAATTACCCACTCCCGGCACGGGGAGGTAGTGACGAAAAATAACGATACGGGACTCTTACGAGGCCTCGTAATCGGAATGAGTACACTTTAAATATTTTAACGAGGAACAATTGGAGGGCAAGTCTGGTGCCAGCAGCCGCGGTAATTCCAGCTCCAATAGCGTATACTAAAATTGTTGCGGTTAAAAAGCTCGTAGTTGCATTTGTGCGCCGCGCTGTCGGTGCACCGCATCCGCGGTGATACTGACACGTCTGCGGAGCATATCGTCGGTGAGCCGGCGGTAAAACGCCGGTTCAATATCAAAATCCTATCGCGGTGCTCTTCGGTGAGTGTCGAGGTGGGCCGACAATTTTACTTTGAACAAATTAGAGTGCTCAAAGCGGGCTCAAAATGCCGCTTGAATATTTCGTGCATGGAATAATAGAATATGATCTCGGTTCTATTTTGTTGGTTTTCAGAACTCCGAGGTAATGATTAATAGGGATAACTGGGGGCATTCGTATTGCGACGTTAGAGGTGAAATTCTTGGATCGTCGCAAGACGAACATCAGCGAAAGCATTTGCCAAAGGTGTTTTCATCAATCAAGAACGAAAGTTAGAGGTTCGAAGGCGATTAGATACCGCCCTAGTTCTAACCGTAAATATGTCATCTAGCGATCCGCCGACGTTACTACAATGGCTCGGCGGGCAGCTTCCGGGAAACCAAAGATTTTGGACTCCGGGGGGAGTATGGTTGCAAAGCTGAAACTTAAAGGAATTGACGGAAGGGCACCACCAGGAGTGGAGCCTGCGGCTTAATTTGACTCAACACGGGAAATCTCACCAGGCCCGGACACCGGAAGGATTGACAGATTAACAGCTCTTTCTTGATTCGGTGGGTGGTGGTGCATGGCCGTTCTTAGTTGGTGGAGCGATTTGTCTGGTTAATTCCGGTAACGAACGAGACTCTAGCCTGCTAAATAGGCGTCGTCATTCAAGGTGTGCGCGACTCTCGGGGAGCGCAACTCACTGGCGACGTATTAAAATTCTTCTTAGAGGGACCGGCGGCTTCGAGCCGCACGAGATTGAGCAATAACAGGTCTGTGATGCCCTTAGATGTCCTGGGCCGCACGCGCGCTACACTGAAGGAATCAACATGTTCTCCCTGGCCTAGAGGCCCGGGCAACCCGTTGAAACTCCTTCGTGCTGGGGATTGGGGTTTGCAATTATCCCCCATAAACGAGGAATTCCTAGTAAGCGCGAGTCATAAGCTCGCGTTGATTACGTCCCTGCCCTTTGTACACACCGCCCGTCGCTACTACCGATTGAATGATTTAGTGAGGTCTTCGGACCGACACGCGGTGGCCTCACGGCCGTCGGCGTTGCTGGGAAGTTGACCAAACTTGATCATTTAGAGGAAGTAAAAGTCGTAACAAGGTTTCCGTAGGGGAACCTGCGGAAGGATCATTAACGTTGGTTT
>NW_025575888.1:12500-17500 GCF_905147105.1 Pieris brassicae
TAATTCATTATTATACATACATACATACATACATACATACATACATATTATTAATAAATTAATTGTTTTTTTTTTTTTTTTTTTTTTTCTTCAAATAAACCCACATTGCCATTTCTCTGAGCGTGTGCTGCGAGCTTCAACGAGAAACATTCGGCGCGAAACTGTCGAGCGGCCGGCCGTCGCGCGCCGCACCTGTACGAGAAACATTTTCCTCTGACGTTGCATCGGAATAATTATTATAATTCATTACTATACATACATACATACATACATACATACATACATACATACATACATACATACATATTATTAATAAATATAATTGTTTTTTTTGTTTTTTCTTTTCTTCAAATAAACCCACATTGCCATTTCTCTGAGCGTGTGCTGCGAGCTTCAACGAGAAACATTCGGCGCGAAACTGTCGAGCGGCCGGCCGTCGCGCGCCGCACCTGTACGAGAAACATTTTCCTCTGACGTTGCATCGGAATAATTATTATAATTCATTATTATACATACATACATACATACATACATACATACATACATATTATTAATAAATATAATTGTTTTTTTTGTTTTTTCTTTTCTTCAAATAAACCCACATTGCCATTTCTCTGAGCGTGTGCTGCGAGCTTCAACGAGAAACATTCGGCGCGAAACTGTCGAGCGGCCGGCCGTCGCGCGCCGCACCTGTACGAGAAACATTTTCCTCTGACGTTGCATCGGAATAATTATTATAATTCATTATTATACATACATACATACATACATACATACATACATATTATTAATAAATTAATTGTTTTTTTTTTTTTTTTTTTTTTCTTCAAATAAACCCACATTGCCATTTCTCTGAGCGTGTGCTGCGAGCTTCAACGAGAAACATATCTATCAATACAAATGTCTATGCAAAAAAAAGAAAACAAACAAAATCATATCAGTCAATAAAATAAATAATAATATTTTTTTACTACTACTACTAGTACTACTACGTGCTACTACTGCACGCCAATACACATACATAATAAAATGAAAAATCGTCTCTCTCTCGCTCGCTCTACGAGAAACATTCGACGTCCGCTCCAATGCCGACGCGGACTATTGCTCTCGGTATAGATGTGGAGCGAAACAGTCGTGCGCACAGCGTCGACTCGTTCTCGTTGCCGCGCGTCGTTCGTCTCAAATAGACACGAACGACGGACGAGAGAGAATGTGTTCTTGTTTTTGTGTTTGTGCGAAGTGTGAGAATATTATATACATATATTCGCGCATGGATGATATAGATATGGGTATGGATTTTCGGAGGAAATTATATCAAATTCGTATTTCGAATGCGAGACCGCCGAGATCTTTCCCAGCTCTCTCTCTCTCTGTGTGTGTGGTGTATAGTACATTTTATATATCTCTCTTGTGTCAACACAAAATAACAAAGAATATACATACTACTCCTCCTCATATTTTATATAATATAATATAAAATTATATTATAGCACCGCGTTCGCAGACCGTATGGTGATGTTACCAATCGACCAAGATTTGGGACCGTCTCCCCCGGTGTTATCTGTGATGTTAAAAGAATACGCTTCTAGGCACACCTCAACGCAGGGCGCCTAGCGTGTTCGACACGTGCGCGGTCGCCACGGCGACCGTATATGGAAAGAATGTATAAAAGAGGACGCACACGCGCCCATCGTCGAAACGGTGTGCGCAGCGTCGTGTTGGAATTTATCCCTCAAGCTCCGGGCGTTGATCGTATCTAGTGCGAATCATGCGTGTGTGTGCGCATGTAATTGCCAGCCGAGTTTTAATATGTTTACAATAACGTATTGAATAAAAATTGAGAAGTTGCGTTTAGATGAATGTTCAATTTTCAAATTGTCACAACATCGATTCCCGCCCGCGGGGTCGTGTTCGTTGCAGTTTTATGTCCCTCACAGTGGTCGAGCATCGTTGTACATCACCTCGTTGCGAGATCGTGACGGGACGGCCGCTCGTAGACCGGTCAAAGTTAGTCTATCGATATGAAGCGCGAACGTCGCGTCGCGTGCAAATTCGACGCGTTACGTTCACGCGTGTCGAGAAGGCGCGCGCGCAAGCGCGCGCCCCTCGACGCCGCCGAGCCAGCGGCTCGCCGAAGCCGCGTGACCGCGGTGTAGGCGTGTCGTTTGCGTAAGCAGCTCCCTGGTTGATCCTGCCAGTAGTTATATGCTTGTCTCAAAGATTAAGCCATGCATGTCTCAGTGCAAGCCGTATTAAGGCGATACCGCGAATGGCTCAATATATCAGTTTTGGTTCCTTAGATCTTACTCAGTTACTTGGATAACTGTGGTAATTCTAGAGCTAATACATGCAATCAGAACTCTGACCAGTGATGGGATGAGTGCTTTTATTAGATCAAAACCAATCGGCGGAGGGCCATGCGTCCGAAGTCGTTAATTTTGATGAATCTGGATAACTTTTGCCGATCGCACGGTCCAGTACCGGCGACGCATCTTTCAAATGTCTGCCTTATCAACTTTCGATGGTAGTTTCTGCGACTACCATGGTTGTCACGGGTAACGGGGAATCAGGGTTCGATTCCGGAGAGGGAGCCTGAGAAACGGCTACCACATCCAAGGAAGGCAGCAGGCGCGCAAATTACCCACTCCCGGCACGGGGAGGTAGTGACGAAAAATAACGATACGGGACTCTTACGAGGCCTCGTAATCGGAATGAGTACACTTTAAATATTTTAACGAGGAACAATTGGAGGGCAAGTCTGGTGCCAGCAGCCGCGGTAATTCCAGCTCCAATAGCGTATACTAAAATTGTTGCGGTTAAAAAGCTCGTAGTTGCATTTGTGCGCCGCGCTGTCGGTGCACCGCATCCGCGGTGATACTGACACGTCTGCGGAGCATATCGTCGGTGAGCCGGCGGTAAAACGCCGGTTCAATATCAAAATCCTATCGCGGTGCTCTTCGGTGAGTGTCGAGGTGGGCCGACAATTTTACTTTGAACAAATTAGAGTGCTCAAAGCGGGCTCAAAATGCCGCTTGAATATTTCGTGCATGGAATAATAGAATATGATCTCGGTTCTATTTTGTTGGTTTTCAGAACTCCGAGGTAATGATTAATAGGGATAACTGGGGGCATTCGTATTGCGACGTTAGAGGTGAAATTCTTGGATCGTCGCAAGACGAACATCAGCGAAAGCATTTGCCAAAGGTGTTTTCATCAATCAAGAACGAAAGTTAGAGGTTCGAAGGCGATTAGATACCGCCCTAGTTCTAACCGTAAATATGTCATCTAGCGATCCGCCGACGTTACTACAATGGCTCGGCGGGCAGCTTCCGGGAAACCAAAGATTTTGGACTCCGGGGGGAGTATGGTTGCAAAGCTGAAACTTAAAGGAATTGACGGAAGGGCACCACCAGGAGTGGAGCCTGCGGCTTAATTTGACTCAACACGGGAAATCTCACCAGGCCCGGACACCGGAAGGATTGACAGATTAACAGCTCTTTCTTGATTCGGTGGGTGGTGGTGCATGGCCGTTCTTAGTTGGTGGAGCGATTTGTCTGGTTAATTCCGGTAACGAACGAGACTCTAGCCTGCTAAATAGGCGTCGTCATTCAAGGTGTGCGCGACTCTCGGGGAGCGCAACTCACTGGCGACGTATTAAAATTCTTCTTAGAGGGACCGGCGGCTTCGAGCCGCACGAGATTGAGCAATAACAGGTCTGTGATGCCCTTAGATGTCCTGGGCCGCACGCGCGCTACACTGAAGGAATCAACATGTTCTCCCTGGCCTAGAGGCCCGGGCAACCCGTTGAAACTCCTTCGTGCTGGGGATTGGGGTTTGCAATTATCCCCCATAAACGAGGAATTCCTAGTAAGCGCGAGTCATAAGCTCGCGTTGATTACGTCCCTGCCCTTTGTACACACCGCCCGTCGCTACTACCGATTGAATGATTTAGTGAGGTCTTCGGACCGACACGCGGTGGCCTCACGGCCGTCGGCGTTGCTGGGAAGTTGACCAAACTTGATCATTTAGAGGAAGTAAAAGTCGTAACAAGGTTTCCGTAGGGGAACCTGCGGAAGGATCATTAACGTTGGTTTTTTCTTTTTGTTTTGTTGTTGTCAAAGACTCGCAAAAAAAGAAAAAAATACAAAAAACACGTGAATGATACGAATCAAAATCGAATCCGAGACGGTTGACTCTCTCTCGTCGATTCGCGACGTGTGCGTTGCGACACGCTTTGATTAGCGTTCGCTATCGCCTATTGATACTTTGAAATAATATTTTAATTTTTGTGTACAACCACGCAAATAAAAGAGATTTTCTTTCTTTTCATTTGTCGTACACGTTAATGATAAGTATTATTTTCAAATTTTTTTGTTTAATTTTTTCGCACCTTTTATATTTTCTCATACAAAAACACACACAAAAACAAAACGATTACCCTGAACGGTGGATCACTTGGCTCGCGGGTCGATGAAGAACGCAGTTAACTGCGCGTCATAGTGTGAACTGCAGGACACATTTGAACATCGACATTTCGAACGCACATTGCGGTCCGTGGAGAAATATCCAGGACCACTCCTGTCTGAGGGCCGGCTGCATAAAAACAAAAAGCCACACTGTTCGCGTGACGAGCGGCGATCGCTGCGACTCCGGTCGTAGCGCCGCATCTCTGTCGCGCGTGCAATTGACGGTTTCGCTAGGCCGCCGAGCGGCCGAACGATCCGTTCGAATATATGTTCGATTACGACTCGTCATCCGTATTGGCCGTGTTAAGCCACGTCTATACGATACTTTTGTCGCACAAATAAATTCTCCCCGCCGCACCGTGTCTCCCGCGGCACGGGTGCGCGTCGAGTCTTTACGCAACGACAACGACAACGACGACAACGACGTTCGCGTTTACGCGTCGCGCGTGTTTGCTCGCATCGTCCCGGTCCCGCATGGCGATCGCGCGACGGTCGGCGCCGGTGCGCGCGTCGACGTGTCTCGACGCTGTCGCG
>NW_025575888.1:22500-25000 GCF_905147105.1 Pieris brassicae
CAAACCTAAACCTAACCTAACCTAACCGAACAATGGATGATAATTGGTTTTTGTACTGCTCCGACGCTACGGGAAATGCAGCCCCTCCACCCTTGCGTACCAAAAGCGCAGGGCATTTTATTCAAGCCTACGCAGCCTCGGCTTTTTTGGTCGCCTTCGGCGACCAGCCTCAGCCGCTACGGCTTGCATGATGCCCGCGCTTTGGGTACGGCGGGTGAGGGCTGCTCTCCCTGCGCGCCTCCGAGCTTTTATATACACTCTAGGGGTAGGGCAGACAAGACCGCGTGAATAGTGGGGCGCTCTGATTCGGTTTTGGGTACTTTTTGGATATTCAATAAGTAAGTAAGTAAGTAAGTAAGTAAACACTCAATTCTCACTCAAGAATTACAATATAATACACAAAATTTACAACTTACAAACAATGAAATGAATGATCTTTTTCTCGTATGCATCGCAAATGATCGATACTTTCAAAATAATCTGAACCCTTACACTTAGTCAACTCAAAGTGATTGACGTTTGACATCAATTTTATGTCGGTTTTATGAAATAGATTTTGGTCGGCGGTCGGTAACGGCCATATATGTCTTATATATCAATTTGTATGAAAAAGTTTAAAAAAAAAAAAAAAAAACTCAATCAACTAAGTAAGTAAGTAAGTAAGCAAGCACTTAAGTTTCTTTTAGTGAGTACTATCTAGAATAATTAAAAATATCGACATTTAAATCGACGGTCCCTATTTGGAAGGTTAACCTATAGCCCTAATAATAATTATATTATTATGATTATGACAATGTTGATGTTGTTGCACTAGACACACCATAATAAACCATAAATAGTTTTTCTTACCAGAAGAGTTTTTATTTTTAAATATTCAATTTTAACTAGAAACGTATCGCTATCGCTAACAAAACCCCACACCACACACCACCACACGTTACACACATATACTTGACAGAGTAGATACTATCTACATATCTATCGACAGAGTTGTAGATATCGTGCCGTTGAACGGCATCTTGTCGCGTCGCGTGGCGATCTTGTACGAGAAACATTTTCCTCTGACATTGTATCGGAATAATTATTATAATTCATTATTATACATACATACATACATACATACATACATACATACATACATACATACATACATACATACATACATATTATTAATAAATTAATTGTTTTTTTTTTTTTTTTTTTTTTTTTTAAATAAACCCACATTGCCATTTCTCTGAGCGTGTGCTGCGAGCTTCAACGAGAAACATTCGGCGCGAAACTGTCGAGCGGCCGGCCGTCGCGCGCCGCACCTGTACGAGAAACATTTTCCTCTGACGTTGCATCGGAATAATTATTATAATTCATTATTATACATACATACATACATACATACATACATATTATTAATAAATATAATTGTTTTTTCTTTTCTTCAAATAAACCCACATTGCCATTTCTCTGAGCGTGTGCTGCGAGCTTCAACGAGAAACATTCGGCGCGAAACTGTCGAGCGGCCGGCCGTCGCGCGCCGCACCTGTACGAGAAACATTTTCCTCTGACGTTGCATCGGAATAATTATTATAATTCATTATTATACATACATACATACATACATACATACATACATACATACATACATATTATTAATAAATATAATTGTTTTTTTTGTTTTTTCTTTTCTTCAAATAAACCCACATTGCCATTTCTCTGAGCGTGTGCTGCGAGCTTCAACGAGAAACATATCTATCAATACAAATGTCTATGCAAAAAAAAGAAAACAAACAAAATCATATCAGTCAATAAAATAAATAATAATATTTTTTTACTACTACTACTACTACTACTAGTACTACTACGTGCTACTACTGCACGCCAATACACATACATAATAAAATGAAAAATCGTCTCTCTCTCGCTCGCTCTACGAGAAACATTCGACGTCCGCTCCAATGCCGACGCGGACTATTGCTCTCGGTATAGATGTGGAGCGAAACAGTCGTGCGCACAGCGTCGACTCGTTCTCGTTGCCGCGCGTCGTTCGTCTCAAATAGACACGAACGACGGACGAGAGAGAATGTGTTCTTGTTTTTGTGTTTGTGCGAAGTGTGAGAATATTATATACATATATTCGCGCATGGATGATATAGATATGGGTATGGATTTTCGGAGGAAATTATATCAAATTCGTATTTCGAATGCGAGACCGCCGAGATCTTTCCCAGCTCTCTCTCTCTCTGTGTGTGTGGTGTATAGTACATTTTATATATCTCTCTTGTGTCAACACAAAATAACAAAGAATATACATACTACTCCTCCTCATATTTTATATAATATAATATAACATTATATTATAGCACCGCGTTCGCAGACCGTATGGTGATGTTACCAATCGACCAAGATTTGGGACCGTCTCCCCCGGTGTTATCTGTGATGTTAAAAGAATACGCTTCTAGGCACACCTCAACGCAGGGCGCCTAGCGTGTTCGACACGTGCGCGGTC
>NW_025575888.1:30000-37500 GCF_905147105.1 Pieris brassicae
ACCCCACTGTCGCATTCGCATTCTGGCGATTCTTTCAGTTTGAAACGACACAGGTACCCTGCAAAGGGCCCATGGCCTGTGAGTACCTGTGTCATCTCAGGACTGAATCTTCTTTCTCTTATATTTTTGTGTGCCTCAGTGATGTTGCTGAAGAACAGTTTCGTTGTTCCTCCATTTACTCCCTCTCTGTACCGCCGGTCCCACTCTTCTAGCGTCTTCCTTCTCACTTCCTTCTTGATGTGCGATAGGGGGTACTCCACGTGGACTGCTTTGACCTTTGAGGTATCCGCCGCGGCCCTCGCGAGTTCGTCCGCCCTCTCATTCCCCTCTGTGCCGACGTGCGCCTTCACCCAGTGGAGTTTTATATTTTGGCCGTTTCTTCGGCTCTCCACTAGGTGTCGGCGGATCTCGACGACTCGGGGATTTCGAGAGCGTCCGCCCGCGATGGCCTCGAGCGAGGACCTCGAGTCGCTGCAGATGTTCACGTTAGTACCCCCCATCGCCGCCTCCCCTATTGCACCAACGAGAGCTGCCAGCTCTGCTTGATAGACGGTGCAGTAGGGGGCCATCTTTATCTTTTTCCATTTAATCTCTTTGCCATTTTCCCATTTTGACCAGGCGGCTCCCACTCCTCGCTCCGTCTTGCTTCCGTCCGTATATATAGATATGGTTGTGTCGTCGTTTTGTAATTGGCCGGGGTCATTGGTGATGGCGAAGCTTATCTCCGGTTTTTCCGCGGGATGGGGTTCTTCTATTGCAGGTACGGCTCGCTCAATCCGGTCTCCTTCGCGTAAGAACGGAGACGACCCCCTCCTGGCCTCAAACATTGCGGCGGCTTCTTCCACCCTGAGGTCGAGGGGCAGTATCCCCGCCAATAGCGTCGCGGAATTTAGCGATGCCGTCCTATATGTCTTTGCAATTTTTTGTGCAAATGCCCTCTGCACCGTCTCCAGCTTTTTCCTTGTGCACAGTTTCTTAACTGTCGGTGCCCAGGCTGCCGACGCGTATGTAATTATCGGCTCTATGACGGCTTGGTATACCTGGTGTACCATGTCTCCCGTCATTCCCCATTCCAGCTTCGCCATTCTTGCTACTTTTTTATGTATATCTGCCGCTTTCCTCGTGACATTTTGCACGTGCTTGTTAAACGTTAGCCCTTCGTCTATAGTCAATCCCAATAGTTTAATTTCCTTCTCTATGACAATATCCTGTCCATTCATTCTAATTTTTGGGGTATCGAACTTCAACCTTCGCGTCAGGACCATTGCTTTGGTTTTTTGTGGCGCGAAGTTGAGCTTATTCTCGATACCCCACTTCCTCACATACTCGAGGGCAACGTTTGCTCGGTTCTCGATGGAGTGCGTGTCCGTTCCGCTGAACATCAGCACCACATCGTCTGCGAAAGCCTGTGCGTATGTCCCATCTTCTTCTAATTCGACCAGTAGTGGGTCGAGCAAGATGTTCCAGAAAGTGGGGCCGCTAATCGAGCCTTGGATGCATCCCTTTTCCGGTTGCCTCACATGCTCTCTGTTTGCGTAGCGGACCACCACTCTCCTGCCTTTGAAGTAGTCTTCCACTACCAGCCTTAGTTGCTTGGGACAGTCTTTCTTCGCCAGTTGGTACTTGATCGCTGGCCACCAAGCGTTGTCGAAAGCCCCCTCGATATCCAGCGACACCATCAACACTATTTCTTTGTTTTTTATGTGGCTCCTCGCTTTGGTCAAGATATCGAAGAGGGCATCTTCCGTGCTTTTTCCCGGCATAAAGCCATACTGCCTCCTGCTCATCCTGGGGAGTAGGCTGTGTCTAATTCTGTTTATCATCACCTTTTCTAGTATCTTCCCCATGACTGGCAGGAGGCCTATTGGACGGTATGACTTGGCGGCCGCGTAGTCCGGTTAGGTTAGGTTAGGTTAGGTTAGGTTAGGTTAGGTTAGGTTAGGTTAGGTTAGGTTAGGTTAGGTTAGGTTAGGTTAGGTTAGGTTAGGTTAGGTTAGGTTAGGTTAGGTTAGGTTAGGTTAGGTTAGGTTAGGTTAGGTTAGGTTAGGTTAGGTTAGGTTAGGTTAGGTTAGGTTAGGTTAGGTTAGGTTAGGTTAGGTTAGGTTAGGTTAGGTTAGGTTAGGTTAGGTTAGGTTAGGTTAGGTTAGGTTAGGTTAGGTTAGGTTAGGTTAGGTTAGGTTAGGTTAGGTTAGGTTAGGTTAGGTTAGGTTAGGTTAGGTTAGGTTAGGTTAGGTTAGGTTAGGTTAGGTTAGGTTAGGTTAGGTTAGGTTTTTTTTTTTTTTTTTTTTTTTTTTTTTTTTTTTTTTTTTTTTTTTTTTTTTATAACACCTAATAGGCCTACCTTCCCCGGCTACTTTATCGCCGGGGGCGTTGTCTAAGCTAAACTTCCCTCTTTTCTGTCATTCATCCTCACAATAATTTACACACAACTCAATTTTTATTAGGATTTAAATACAGATTTTCACAGACTTTGCTTAACCTACTTATATCTAATTTTTTACTCTAATGTTTTGCAGTCCTTTCTACGGCGAGACGTGGCCCGCGAGGCGGGCGGATTTCACTTGTCCGTGAGTATTCTCATAATACCCATTAGCAAGTGGGCGCCGGCCGCCTCGCGGTCCCCGCCCTGGCTTTACTTTTATTGAACCTGACTGTTCGTCTAGTAATTTTTTGGCAAAAAGCCTCCAGGTGCGTCCTGTGACAAGCTAGCATGTCGGGCAGTCCCTGGAGACTAAGCGACATGCCAGTCATTTGTTCCAGGTCGCACCTGGAGGAGGCAAAAATCGGGCACTCCGTTAGTAAGTGAGGGATGGATTGTTCCACCCCACTGTCGCATTCGCATTCTGGCGATTCTTTCAGTTTGAAACGACACAGGTACCCTGCAAAGGGCCCATGGCCTGTGAGTACCTGTGTCATCTCAGGACTGAATCTTCTTTCTCTTATATTTTTGTGTGCCTCAGTGATGTTGCTGAAGAACAGTTTCGTTGTTCCTCCATTTACTCCCTCTCTGTACCGCCGGTCCCACTCTTCTAGCGTCTTCCTTCTCACTTCCTTCTTGATGTGCGATAGGGGGTACTCCACGTGGACTGCTTTGACCTTTGAGGTATCCGCCGCGGCCCTCGCGAGTTCGTCCGCCCTCTCATTCCCCTCTGTGCCGACGTGCGCCTTCACCCAGTGGAGTTTTATATTTTGGCCGTTTCTTCGGCTCTCCACTAGGTGTCGGCGGATCTCGACGACTCGGGGATTTCGAGAGCGTCCGCCCGCGATGGCCTCGAGCGAGGACCTCGAGTCGCTGCAGATGTTCACGTTAGTACCCCCCATCGCCGCCTCCCCTATTGCACCAACGAGAGCTGCCAGCTCTGCTTGATAGACGGTGCAGTAGGGGGCCATCTTTATCTTTTTCCATTTAATCTCTTTGCCATTTTCCCATTTTGACCAGGCGGCTCCCACTCCTCGCTCCGTCTTGCTTCCGTCCGTATATATAGATATGGTTGTGTCGTCGTTTTGTAATTGGCCGGGGTCATTGGTGATGGCGAAGCTTATCTCCGGTTTTTCCGCGGGATGGGGTTCTTCTATTGCAGGTACGGCTCGCTCAATCCGGTCTCCTTCGCGTAAGAACGGAGACGACCCCCTCCTGGCCTCAAACATTGCGGCGGCTTCTTCCACCCTGAGGTCGAGGGGCAGTATCCCCGCCAATAGCGTCGCGGAATTTAGCGATGCCGTCCTATATGTCTTTGCAATTTTTTGTGCAAATGCCCTCTGCACCGTCTCCAGCTTTTTCCTTGTGCACAGTTTCTTAACTGTCGGTGCCCAGGCTGCCGACGCGTATGTAATTATCGGCTCTATGACGGCTTGGTATACCTGGTGTACCATGTCTCCCGTCATTCCCCATTCCAGCTTCGCCATTCTTGCTACTTTTTTATGTATATCTGCCGCTTTCCTCGTGACATTTTGCACGTGCTTGTTAAACGTTAGCCCTTCGTCTATAGTCAATCCCAATAGTTTAATTTCCTTCTCTATGACAATATCCTGTCCATTCATTCTAATTTTTGGGGTATCGAACTTCAACCTTCGCGTCAGGACCATTGCTTTGGTTTTTTGTGGCGCGAAGTTGAGCTTATTCTCGATACCCCACTTCCTCACATACTCGAGGGCAACGTTTGCTCGGTTCTCGATGGAGTGCGTGTCCGTTCCGCTGAACATCAGCACCACATCGTCTGCGAAAGCCTGTGCGTATGTCCCATCTTCTTCTAATTCGACCAGTAGTGGGTCGAGCAAGATGTTCCAGAAAGTGGGGCCGCTAATCGAGCCTTGGATGCATCCCTTTTCCGGTTGCCTCACATGCTCTCTGTTTGCGTAGCGGACCACCACTCTCCTGCCTTTAAAGTAGTCTTCCACTACCAGCCTTAGTTGCTTGGGACAGTCTTTCTTCGCCAGTTGGTACTTGATCGCTGGCCACCAAGCGTTGTCGAAAGCCCCCTCGATATCCAGCGACACCATCAACACTATTTCTTTGTTTTTTATGTGGCTCCTCGCTTTGGTCAAGATATCGAAGAGGGCATCTTCCGTGCTTTTTCCCGGCATAAAGCCATACTGCCTCCTGCTCATCCTGGGGAGTAGGCTGTGTCTAATTCTGTTTATCATCACCTTTTCTAGTATCTTCCCCATGACTGGCAGGAGGCCTATTGGACGGTATGACTTGGCGGCCGCGTAGTCCGGTTAGGTTAGGTTAGGTTAGGTTAGGTTAGGTTAGGTTAGGTTAGGTTAGGTTAGGTTAGGTTAGGTTAGGTTAGGTTAGGTTAGGTTAGGTTAGGTTAGGTTAGGTTAGGTTAGGTTAGGTTAGGTTAGGTTAGGTTAGGTTAGGTTAGGTTAGGTTAGGTTAGGTTAGGTTAGGTTAGGTTAGGTTAGGTTAGGTTAGGTTAGGTTAGGTTAGGTTAGGTTAGGTTAGGTTAGGTTAGGTTAGGTTAGGTTAGGTTAGGTTAGGTTAGGTTAGGTTAGGTTAGGTTAGGTTAGGTTAGGTTAGGTTAGGTTAGGTTAGGTTAGGTTAGGTTAGGTTAGGTTAGGTTAGGTTAGGTTAGGTTAGGTTAGGTTTTTTTTTTTTTTTTTTTTTTTTTTTTTTTTTTTTTTTTTTTTTTTTTTTTTTTTATAACACCTAATAGGCCTACCTTCCCCGGCTACTTTATCGCCGGGGGCGTTGTCTAAGCTAAACTTCCCTCTTTTCTGTCATTCATCCTCACAATAATTTACACACAACTCAATTTTTATTAGGATTTAAATACAGATTTTCACAGACTTTGCTTAACCTACTTATATCTAATTTTTTACTCTAATGTTTTGCAGTCCTTTCTACGGCGAGACGTGGCCCGCGAGGCGGGCGGATTTCACTTGTCCGTGAGTATTCTCATAATACCCATTAGCAAGTGGGCGCCGGCCGCCTCGCGGTCCCCGCCCTGGCTTTACTTTTATTGAACCTGACTGTTCGTCTAGTAATTTTTTGGCAAAAAGCCTCCAGGTGCGTCCTGTGACAAGCTAGCATGTCGGGCAGTCCCTGGAGACTAAGCGACATGCCAGTCATTTGTTCCAGGTCGCACCTGGAGGAGGCAAAAATCGGGCACTCCGTTAGTAAGTGAGGGATGGATTGTTCCACCCCACTGTCGCATTCGCATTCTGGCGATTCTTTCAGTTTGAAACGACACAGGTACCCTGCAAAGGGCCCATGGCCTGTGAGTACCTGTGTCATCTCAGGACTGAATCTTCTTTCTCTTATATTTTTGTGTGCCTCAGTGATGTTGCTGAAGAACAGTTTCGTTGTTCCTCCATTTACTCCCTCTCTGTACCGCCGGTCCCACTCTTCTAGCGTCTTCCTTCTCACTTCCTTCTTGATGTGCGATAGGGGGTACTCCACGTGGACTGCTTTGACCTTTGAGGTATCCGCCGCGGCCCTCGCGAGTTCGTCCGCCCTCTCATTCCCCTCTGTGCCGACGTGCGCCTTCACCCAGTGGAGTTTTATATTTTGGCCGTTTCTTCGGCTCTCCACTAGGTGTCGGCGGATCTCGACGACTCGGGGATTTCGAGAGCGTCCGCCCGCGATGGCCTCGAGCGAGGACCTCGAGTCGCTGCAGATGTTCACGTTAGTACCCCCCATCGCCGCCTCCCCTATTGCACCAACGAGAGCTGCCAGCTCTGCTTGATAGACGGTGCAGTAGGGGGCCATCTTTATCTTTTTCCATTTAATCTCTTTGCCATTTTCCCATTTTGACCAGGCGGCTCCCACTCCTCGCTCCGTCTTGCTTCCGTCCGTATATATAGATATGGTTGTGTCGTCGTTTTGTAATTGGCCGGGGTCATTGGTGATGGCGAAGCTTATCTCCGGTTTTTCCGCGGGATGGGGTTCTTCTATTGCAGGTACGGCTCGCTCAATCCGGTCTCCTTCGCGTAAGAACGGAGACGACCCCCTCCTGGCCTCAAACATTGCGGCGGCTTCTTCCACCCTGAGGTCGAGGGGCAGTATCCCCGCCAATAGCGTCGCGGAATTTAGCGATGCCGTCCTATATGTCTTTGCAATTTTTTGTGCAAATGCCCTCTGCACCGTCTCCAGCTTTTTCCTTGTGCACAGTTTCTTAACTGTCGGTGCCCAGGCTGCCGACGCGTATGTAATTATCGGCTCTATGACGGCTTGGTATACCTGGTGTACCATGTCTCCCGTCATTCCCCATTCCAGCTTCGCCATTCTTGCTACTTTTTTATGTATATCTGCCGCTTTCCTCGTGACATTTTGCACGTGCTTGTTAAACGTTAGCCCTTCGTCTATAGTCAATCCCAATAGTTTAATTTCCTTCTCTATGACAATATCCTGTCCATTCATTCTAATTTTTGGGGTATCGAACTTCAACCTTCGCGTCAGGACCATTGCTTTGGTTTTTTGTGGCGCGAAGTTGAGCTTATTCTCGATACCCCACTTCCTCACATACTCGAGGGCAACGTTTGCTCGGTTCTCGATGGAGTGCGTGTCCGTTCCGCTGAACATCAGCACCACATCGTCTGCGAAAGCCTGTGCGTATGTCCCATCTTCTTCTAATTCGACCAGTAGTGGGTCGAGCAAGATGTTCCAGAAAGTGGGGCCGCTAATCGAGCCTTGGATGCATCCCTTTTCCGGTTGCCTCACATGCTCTCTGTTTGCGTAGCGGACCACCACTCTCCTGCCTTTGAAGTAGTCTTCCACTACCAGCCTTAGTTGCTTGGGTTAGGTTAGGTTAGGTTAGGTTAGGTTAGGTTAGGTTAGGTTAGGTTAGGTTAGGTTAGGTTAGGTTAGGTTAGGTTAGGTTAGGTTAGGTTAGGTTAGGTTAGGTTAGGTTAGTTAGGTTAGGTTAGGTTAGGTTAGGTTAGGTTAGGTTAGGTTAGGTTAGGTTAGGTTAGGTTAGGTTAGGTTAGGTTAGTTAGGTTAGGTTAGGTTAGGTTAGGTTAGGTTAGGTTAGGTTAGGTTAGGTTAGGTAGGTTAGG
>NW_025575889.1:0-40750 GCF_905147105.1 Pieris brassicae
CTGGCTATGCTCTCGGAGTGTAACTCCCATGATTTAGTTAATCGTTATGAAACGAATAACTGTATGTTGAAGAGAGTGCCTGCGTCTGGCTATGCTCTCGGAGTGTAACTCCCATGATTTAGTTAATCGTTATGAAACGAATAACTGTATGTTGAAGAGAGTGCCTGCGTCTGGCTATGCTCTCGGAGTGTAACTCCCATGATTTAGTTAATCGTTATGAAACGAATAACTGTATGTTGAAGAGAGTGCCTGCGTCTGGCTATGCTCTCGGAGTGTAACTCCCATGATTTAGTTAATCGTTATGAAACGAATAACTGTATGTTGAAGAGAGTGCCTGCGTCTGGCTATGCTCTCGGAGTGTAACTCCCATGATTTAGTTAATCGTTATGAAACGAATAACTGTATGTTGAAGAGAGTGCCTGCGTCTGGCTATGCTCTCGGAGTGTAACTCCCATGATTTAGTTAATCGTTATGAAACGAATAACTGTATGTTGAAGAGAGTGCCTGCGTCTGGCTATGCTCTCGGAGTGTAACTCCCATGATTTAGTTAATCGTTATGAAACGAATAACTGTATGTTGAAGAGAGTGCCTGCGTCTGGCTATGCTCTCGGAGTGTAACTCCCATGATTTAGTTAATCGTTATGAAACGAATAACTGTATGTTGAAGAGAGTGCCTGCGTCTGGCTATGCTCTCGGAGTGTAACTCCCATGATTTAGTTAATCGTTATGAAACGAATAACTGTATGTTGAAGAGAGTGCCTGCGTCTGGCTATGCTCTCGGAGTGTAACTCCCATGATTTAGTTAATCGTTATGAAACGAATAACTGTATGTTGAAGAGAGTGCCTGCGTCTGGCTATGCTCTCGGAGTGTAACTCCCATGATTTAGTTAATCGTTATGAAACGAATAACTGTATGTAGAAGAGAGTGCCTACGTCTGGCTATGTATGCTCTCGGAGTGTAACTCCCATGATTTAGTTAATCGTTATGAAACGAATAACTGTATGTTGAAGAGAGTGCCTGCGTCTGGCTATGCTCTCGGAGTGTAACTCCCATGATTAAGTTAATCGTTATGAAACGAATAACTGTATGTTGAAGAGAGTGCCTGCGTCTGGCTATGCTCTCGGAGTGTAACTCCCATGATTTAGTTAATCGTTATGAAACGAATAACTGTATGTTGAAGAGAGTGCCTGCGTCTGGCTATGCTCTCGGAGTGTAACTCCCATGATTTAGTTAATCGTTATGAAACGAATAACTGTATGTTGAAGAGAGTGCCTGCGTCTGGCTATGCTCTCGGAGTGTAACTCCCATGATTTAGTTAATCGTTATGAAACGAATAACTGTATGTTGAAGAGAGTGCCTGCGTCTGGCTATGCTCTCGGAGTGTAACTCCCATGATTTAGTTAATCGTTATGAAACGAATAACTGTATGTTGAAGAGAGTGCCTGCGTCTGGCTATGCTCTCGGAGTGTAACTCCCATGATTTAGTTAATCGTTATGAAACGAATAACTGTATGTAGAAAAGAGTGCCTGCGTCTGGCTATGCTCTCGGAGTGTAACTCCCATGATTTAGTTAATCGTTATGAAACGAATAACTGTATGTTGAAGAGAGTGCCTGCGTCTGGCTATGCTCTCGGAGTGTAACTCCCATGATTTAGTTAATCGTTATGAAACGAATAACTGTATGTAGAAGAGAGTGCCTGCGTCTGGCTATGCTCTCGGAGTGTAACTCCCATGATTTAGTTAATCGTTATGAAACGAATAACTGTATGTTGAAGAGAGTGCCTGCGTCTGGCTATGCTCTCGGAGTGTAACTCCCATGATTTAGTTAATCGTTATGAAACGAATAACTGTATGTAGAAGAGAGTGCCTGCGTCTGGCTATGCTCTCGGAGTGTAACTCCCATGATTTAGTTAATCGTTATGAAACGAATAACTGTATGTAGAAGAGAGTGCCTGCGTCTGGCTATGCTCTCGGAGTGTAACTCCCATGATTTAGTTAATCGTTATGAAACGAATAACTGTATGTAGAAGAGAGTGCCTGCGTCTGGCTATGCTCTCGGAGTGTAACTCCCATGATTTAGTTAATCGTTATGAAACGAATAACTGTATGTTGAAGAGAGTGCCTGCGTCTGGCTATGCTCTCGGAGTGTAACTCCCATGATTTAGTTAATCGTTATGAAACGAATAACTGTATGTAGAAGAGAGTGCCTACGTCTGGCTATGTATGCTCTCGGAGTGTAACTCCCATGATTTAGTTAATCGTTATGAAACGAATAACTGTATGTTGAAGAGAGTGCCTGCGTCTGGCTATGCTCTCGGAGTGTAACTCCCATGATTTAGTTAATCGTTATGAAACGAATAACTGTATGTTGAAGAGAGTGCCTGCGTCTGGCTATGCTCTCGGAGTGTAACTCCCATGATTTAGTTAATCGTTATGAAACGAATAACTGTATGTAGAAAAGAGTGCCTGCGTCTGGCTATGCTCTCGGAGTGTAACTCCCATGATTTAGTTAATCGTTATGAAACGAATAACTGTATGTTGAAGAGAGTGCCTGCGTCTGGCTATGCTCTCGGAGTGTAACTCCCATGATTTAGTTAATCGTTATGAAACGAATAACTGTATGTAGAAGAGAGTGCCTACGTCTGGCTATGTATGCTCTCGGAGTGTAACTCCCATGATTTAGTTAATCGTTATGAAACGAATAACTGTATGTTGAAGAGAGTGCCTGCGTCTGGCTATGCTCTCGGAGTGTAACTCCCATGATTTAGTTAATCGTTATGAAACGAATAACTGTATGTTGAAGAGAGTGCCTGCGTCTGGCTATGCTCTCGGAGTGTAACTCCCATGATTTAGTTAATCGTTATGAAACGAATAACTGTATGTTGAAGAGAGTGCCTGCGTCTGGCTATGCTCTCGGAGTGTAACTCCCATGATTTAGTTAATCGTTATGAAACGAATAACTGTATGTAGAAAAGAGTGCCTGCGTCTGGCTATGCTCTCGGAGTGTAACTCCCATGATTTAGTTAATCGTTATGAAACGAATAACTGTATGTTGAAGAGAGTGCCTGCGTCTGGCTATGCTCTCGGAGTGTAACTCCCATGATTTAGTTAATCGTTATGAAACGAATAACTGTATGTAGAAGAGAGTGCCTACGTCTGGCTATGTATGCTCTCGGAGTGTAACTCCCATGATTTAGTTAATCGTTATGAAACGAATAACTGTATGTTGAAGAGAGTGCCTGCGTCTGGCTATGCTCTCGGAGTGTAACTCCCATGATTTAGTTAATCGTTATGAAACGAATAACTGTATGTTGAAGAGAGTGCCTGCGTCTGGCTATGCTCTCGGAGTGTAACTCCCATGATTTAGTTAATCGTTATGAAACGAATAACTGTATGTTGAAGAGAGTGCCTGCGTCTGGCTATGCTCTCGGAGTGTAACTCCCATGATTTAGTTAATCGTTATGAAACGAATAACTGTATGTAGAAGAGAGTGCCTGCGTCTGGCTATGTATGCTCTCGGAGTGTAACTCCCATGATTTAGTTAATCGTTATGAAACGAATAACTGTATGTTGAAAAGAGTGCCTGCGTCTGGCTATGCTCTCGGAGTGTAACTCCCATGATTTAGTTAATCGTTATGAAACGAATAACTGTATGTAGAAGAGAGTGCCTGCGTCTGGCTATGCTCTCGGAGTGTAACTCCCATGATTTAGTTAATCGTTATGAAACGAATAACTGTATGTTGAAGAGAGTGCCTGCGTCTGGCTATGCTCTCGGAGTGTAACTCCCATGATTTAGTTAATCGTTATGAAACGAATAACTGTATGTTGAAGAGAGTGCCTGCGTCTGGCTATGCTCTCGGAGTGTAACTCCCATGATTTAGTTAATCGTTATGAAACGAATAACTGTATGTTGAAGAGAGTGCCTGCGTCTGGCTATGCTCTCGGAGTGTAACTCCCATGATTTAGTTAATCGTTATGAAACGAATAACTGTATGTAGAAGAGAGTGCCTGCGTCTGGCTATGCTCTCGGAGTGTAACTCCCATGATTTAGTTAATCGTTATGAAACGAATAACTGTATGTTGAAGAGAGTGCCTGCGTCTGGCTATGCTCTCGGAGTGTAACTCCCATGATTTAGTTAATCGTTATGAAACGAATAACTGTATGTTGAAGAGAGTGCCTGCGTCTGGCTATGCTCTCGGAGTGTAACTCCCATGATTTAGTTAATCGTTATGAAACGAATAACTGTATGTTGAAGAGAGTGCCTGCGTCTGGCTATGCTCTCGGAGTGTAACTCCCATGATTTAGTTAATCGTTATGAAACGAATAACTGTATGTAGAAGAGAGTGCCTACGTCTGGCTATGTATGCTCTCGGAGTGTAACTCCCATGATTTAGTTAATCGTTATGAAACGAATAACTGTATGTTGAAGAGAGTGCCTGCGTCTGGCTATGCTCTCGGAGTGTAACTCCCATGATTAAGTTAATCGTTATGAAACGAATAACTGTATGTTGAAGAGAGTGCCTGCGTCTGGCTATGCTCTCGGAGTGTAACTCCCATGATTTAGTTAATCGTTATGAAACGAATAACTGTATGTTGAAGAGAGTGCCTGCGTCTGGCTATGCTCTCGGAGTGTAACTCCCATGATTTAGTTAATCGTTATGAAACGAATAACTGTATGTTGAAGAGAGTGCCTGCGTCTGGCTATGCTCTCGGAGTGTAACTCCCATGATTTAGTTAATCGTTATGAAACGAATAACTGTATGTAGAAGAGAGTGCCTGCGTCTGGCTATGCTCTCGGAGTGTAACTCCCATGATTTAGTTAATCGTTATGAAACGAATAACTGTATGTTGAAGAGAGTGCCTGCGTCTGGCTATGCTCTCGGAGTGTAACTCCCATGATTTAGTTAATCGTTATGAAACGAATAACTGTATGTTGAAGAGAGTGCCTACGTCTGGCTATGTATGCTCTCGGAGTGTAACTCCCATGATTTAGTTAATCGTTATGAAACGAATAACTGTATGTTGAAGAGAGTGCCTACGTCTGGCTATGTATGCTCTTGGAGTGTAACTCCCATGATTTAGTTAATCGTTATGAAACGAATAACTGTATGTTGAAGAGAGTGCCTGCGTCTGGCTATGCTCTCGGAGTGTAACTCCCATAATTTAGTTAATCGTTATGAAACGAATAACTGTATGTTGAAGAGAGTGCCTGCGTCTGGCTATGCTCTCGGAGTGTAACTCCCATGATTTAGTTAATCGTTATGAAACGAATAACTGTATGTTGAAGAGAGTGCCTGCGTCTGGCTATGCTCTCGGAGTGTAACTCCCATGATTTAGTTAATCGTTATGAAACGAATAACTGTATGTAGAAGAGAGTGCCTGCGTCTGGCTATGTATGCTCTCGGAGTGTAACTCCCATGATTTAGTTAATCGTTATGAAACGAATAACTGTATGTTGAAAAGAGTGCCTGCGTCTGGCTATGCTCTCGGAGTGTAACTCCCATGATTTAGTTAATCGTTATGAAACGAATAACTGTATGTAGAAGAGAGTGCCTGCGTCTGGCTATGCTCTCGGAGTGTAACTCCCATGATTTAGTTAATCGTTATGAAACGAATAACTGTATGTTGAAGAGAGTGCCTGCGTCTGGCTATGCTCTCGGAGTGTAACTCCCATGATTTAGTTAATCGTTATGAAACGAATAACTGTATGTTGAAGAGAGTGCCTGCGTCTGGCTATGCTCTCGGAGTGTAACTCCCATGATTTAGTTAATCGTTATGAAACGAATAACTGTATGTTGAAGAGAGTGCCTGCGTCTGGCTATGCTCTCGGAGTGTAACTCCCATGATTTAGTTAATCGTTATGAAACGAATAACTGTATGTAGAAGAGAGTGCCTGCGTCTGGCTATGCTCTCGGAGTGTAACTCCCATGATTTAGTTAATCGTTATGAAACGAATAACTGTATGTTGAAGAGAGTGCCTGCGTCTGGCTATGCTCTCGGAGTGTAACTCCCATGATTTAGTTAATCGTTATGAAACGAATAACTGTATGTTGAAGAGAGTGCCTGCGTCTGGCTATGCTCTCGGAGTGTAACTCCCATGATTTAGTTAATCGTTATGAAACGAATAACTGTATGTTGAAGAGAGTGCCTGCGTCTGGCTATGCTCTCGGAGTGTAACTCCCATGATTTAGTTAATCGTTATGAAACGAATAACTGTATGTAGAAGAGAGTGCCTACGTCTGGCTATGTATGCTCTCGGAGTGTAACTCCCATGATTTAGTTAATCGTTATGAAACGAATAACTGTATGTTGAAGAGAGTGCCTGCGTCTGGCTATGCTCTCGGAGTGTAACTCCCATGATTAAGTTAATCGTTATGAAACGAATAACTGTATGTTGAAGAGAGTGCCTGCGTCTGGCTATGCTCTCGGAGTGTAACTCCCATGATTTAGTTAATCGTTATGAAACGAATAACTGTATGTTGAAGAGAGTGCCTGCGTCTGGCTATGCTCTCGGAGTGTAACTCCCATGATTTAGTTAATCGTTATGAAACGAATAACTGTATGTTGAAGAGAGTGCCTGCGTCTGGCTATGCTCTCGGAGTGTAACTCCCATGATTTAGTTAATCGTTATGAAACGAATAACTGTATGTAGAAGAGAGTGCCTGCGTCTGGCTATGCTCTCGGAGTGTAACTCCCATGATTTAGTTAATCGTTATGAAACGAATAACTGTATGTTGAAGAGAGTGCCTGCGTCTGGCTATGCTCTCGGAGTGTAACTCCCATGATTTAGTTAGTCGTTATGAAACGAATAACTGTATGTTGAAGAGAGTGCCTACGTCTGGCTATGTATGCTCTCGGAGTGTAACTCCCATGATTTAGTTAATCGTTATGAAACGAATAACTGTATGTTGAAGAGAGTGCCTACGTCTGGCTATGTATGCTCTTGGAGTGTAACTCCCATGATTTAGTTAATCGTTATGAAACGAATAACTGTATGTTGAAGAGAGTGCCTGCGTCTGGCTATGCTCTCGGAGTGTAACTCCCATAATTTAGTTAATCGTTATGAAACGAATAACTGTATGTTGAAGAGAGTGCCTGCGTCTGGCTATGCTCTCGGAGTGTAACTCCCATGATTTAGTTAATCGTTATGAAACGAATAACTGTATGTAGAAGAGAGTGCCTACGTCTGGCTATGTATGCTCTCGGAGTGTAACTCCCATGATTTAGTTAATCGTTATGAAACGAATAACTGTATGTTGAAGAGAGTGCCTGCGTCTGGCTATGCTCTCGGAGTGTAACTCCCATGATTTAGTTAATCGTTATGAAACGAATAACTGTATGTTGAAGAGAGTGCCTGCGTCTGGCTATGCTCTCGGAGTGTAACTCCCATGATTTAGTTAATCGTTATGAAACGAATAACTGTATGTAGAAAAGAGTGCCTGCGTCTGGCTATGCTCTCGGAGTGTAACTCCCATGATTTAGTTAATCGTTATGAAACGAATAACTGTATGTTGAAGAGAGTGCCTGCGTCTGGCTATGCTCTCGGAGTGTAACTCCCATGATTTAGTTAATCGTTATGAAACGAATAACTGTATGTTGAAGAGAGTGCCTGCGTCTGGCTATGCTCTCGGAGTGTAACTCCCATGATTTAGTTAATCGTTATGAAACGAATAACTGTATGTTGAAGAGAGTGCCTGCGTCTGGCTATGCTCTCGGAGTGTAACTCCCATGATTTAGTTAATCGTTATGAAACGAATAACTGTATGTTGAAGAGAGTGCCTGCGTCTGGCTATGCTCTCGGAGTGTAACTCCCATGATTTAGTTAATCGTTATGAAACGAATAACTGTATGTTGAAGAGAGTGCCTGCGTCTGGCTATGCTCTCGGAGTGTAACTCCCATGATTTAGTTAATCGTTATGAAACGAATAACTGTATGTTGAAGAGAGTGCCTGCGTCTGGCTATGCTCTCGGAGTGTAACTCCCATGATTTAGTTAATCGTTATGAAACGAATAACTGTATGTTGAAGAGAGTGCCTGCGTCTGGCTATGCTCTCGGAGTGTAACTCCCATGATTTAGTTAATCGTTATGAAACGAATAACTGTATGTTGAAGAGAGTGCCTGCGTCTGGCTATGCTCTCGGAGTGTAACTCCCATGATTTAGTTAATCGTTATGAAACGAATAACTGTATGTAGAAGAGAGTGCCTACGTCTGGCTATGTATGCTCTCGGAGTGTAACTCCCATGATTTAGTTAATCGTTATGAAACGAATAACTGTATGTTGAAGAGAGTGCCTGCGTCTGGCTATGCTCTCGGAGTGTAACTCCCATGATTAAGTTAATCGTTATGAAACGAATAACTGTATGTTGAAGAGAGTGCCTGCGTCTGGCTATGCTCTCGGAGTGTAACTCCCATGATTTAGTTAATCGTTATGAAACGAATAACTGTATGTTGAAGAGAGTGCCTGCGTCTGGCTATGCTCTCGGAGTGTAACTCCCATGATTTAGTTAATCGTTATGAAACGAATAACTGTATGTTGAAGAGAGTGCCTGCGTCTGGCTATGCTCTCGGAGTGTAACTCCCATGATTTAGTTAATCGTTATGAAACGAATAACTGTATGTTGAAGAGAGTGCCTGCGTCTGGCTATGCTCTCGGAGTGTAACTCCCATGATTTAGTTAATCGTTATGAAACGAATAACTGTATGTTGAAGAGAGTGCCTGCGTCTGGCTATGCTCTCGGAGTGTAACTCCCATGATTTAGTTAATCGTTATGAAACGAATAACTGTATGTTGAAGAGAGTGCCTACGTCTGGCTATGTATGCTCTCGGAGTGTAACTCCCATGATTTAGTTAATCGTTATGAAACGAATAACTGTATGTTGAAGCGCGTGCCTGCGTCTGGCTATGCTCTCGGAGTGTAACTCCCATGATTTAGTTAATCGTTATGAAACGAATAACTGTATGTTGAAGAGAGTGCCTGCGTCTGGCTATGCTCTCGGAGTGTAACTCCCATGATTTAGTTAATCGTTATGATACGAATAACTGTATGTAGAAAAGAGTGCCTGCGTCTGGCTATGCTCTCGGAGTGTAACTCCCATGATTTAGTTAATCGTTATGAAACGAATAACTGTATGTTGAAGAGAGTGCCTGCGTCTGGCTATGCTCTCGGAGTGTAACTCCCATGATTTAGTTAATCGTTATGAAACGAATAACTGTATGTTGAAGAGAGTGCCTGCGTCTGGCTATGCTCTCGGAGTGTAACTCCCATGATTTAGTTAATCGTTATGAAACGAATAACTGTATGTTGAAGAGAGTGCCTGCGTCTGGCTATGCTCTCGGAGTGTAACTCCCATGATTTAGTTAATCGTTATGAAACGAATAACTGTATGTTGAAGAGAGTGCCTGCGTCTGGCTATGCTCTCGGAGTGTAACTCCCATGATTTAGTTAATCGTTATGATACGAATAACTGTATGTAGAAAAGAGTGCCTGCGTCTGGCTATGCTCTCGGAGTGTAACTCCCATGATTTAGTTAATCGTTATGAAACGAATAACTGTATGTTGAAGAGAGTGCCTGCGTCTGGCTATGCTCTCGGAGTGTAACTCCCATGATTTAGTTAATCGTTATGAAACGAATAACTGTATGTTGAAGAGAGTGCCTGCGTCTGGCTATGCTCTCGGAGTGTAACTCCCATGATTTAGTTAATCGTTATGAAACGAATAACTGTATGTTGAAGAGAGTGCCTGCGTCTGGCTATGCTCTCGGAGTGTAATTCCCATGATTTAGTTAATCGTTATGAAACGAATAACTGTATGTTGAAGAGAGTGCCTGCGTCTGGCTATGCTCTCGGAATGTAACTCCCATGATTTAGTTAATCGTTATGAAACGAATAACTGTATGTAGAAGAGAGTGCCTGCGTCTGGCTATGCTCTCGGAGTGTAACTCCCATGATTTAGTTAATCGTTATGAAACGAATAACTGTATGTTGAAGAGAGTGCCTGCGTCTGGCTATGCTCTCGGAGTGTAACTCCCATGATTTAGTTAATCGTTATGAAACGAATAACTGTATGTTGAAGAGAGTGCCTGCGTCTGGCTATGCTCTCGGAGTGTAACTCCCATGATTTAGTTAATCGTTATGAAACGAATAACTGTATGTTGAAGAGAGTGCCTGCGTCTGGCTATGCTCTCGGAGTGTAACTCCCATGATTTAGTTAATCGTTATGAAACGAATAACTGTATGTTGAAGAGAGTGCCTGCGTCTGGCTATGCTCTCGGAGTGTAACTCCCATGATTTAGTTAATCGTTATGAAACGAATAACTGTATGTTGAAGAGAGTGCCTGCGTCTGGCTATGCTCTCGGAGTGTAACTCCCATGATTTAGTTAATCGTTATGAAACGAATAACTGTATGTTGAAGAGAGTGCCTGCGTCTGGCTATGCTCTCGGAGTGTAACTCCCATGATTTAGTTAATCGTTATGAAACGAATAACTGTATGTTGAAGAGAGTGCCTGCGTCTGGCTATGCTCTCGGAGTGTAACTCCCATGATTTAGTTAATCGTTATGAAACGAATAACTGTATGTTGAAGAGAGTGCCTGCGTCTGGCTATGCTCTCGGAGTGTAACTCCCATGATTTAGTTAATCGTTATGAAACGAATAACTGTATGTTGAAGAGAGTGCCTACGTCTGGCTATGTATGCTCTCGGAGTGTAACTCCCATGATTTAGTTAATCGTTATGAAACGAATAACTGTATGTTGAAGAGAGTGCCTACGTCTGGCTATGTATGCTCTCGGAGTGTAACTCCCATGATTTAGTTAATCGTTATGAAACGAATAACTGTATGTTGAAGAGAGTGCCTACGTCTGGCTATGTATGCTCTCGGAGTGTAACTCCCATGATTTAGTTAATCGTTATGAAACGAATAACTGTATGTAGAAGAGAGTGCCTGCGTCTGGCTATGCTCTCGGAGTGTAACTCCCATGATTTAGTTAATCGTTATGAAACGAATAACTGTATGTAGAAGAGAGTGCCTGCGTCTGGCTATGCTCTCGGAGTGTAACTCCCATGATTTAGTTAATCGTTATGAAACGAATAACTGTATGTTGAAGAGAGTGCCTGCGTCTGGCTATGCTCTCGGAGTGTAACTCCCATGATTTAGTTAATCGTTATGAAACGAATAACTGTATGTAGAAGAGAGTGCCTACGTCTGGCTATGTATGCTCTCGGAGTGTAACTCCCATGATTTAGTTAATCGTTATGAAACGAATAACTGTATGTTGAAGAGAGTGCCTGCGTCTGGCTATGCTCTCGGAGTGTAACTCCCATGATTTAGTTAATCGTTATGAAACGAATAACTGTATGTTGAAGAGAGTGCCTGCGTCTGGCTATGCTCTCGGAGTGTAACTCCCATGATTTAGTTAATCGTTATGAAACGAATAACTGTATGTAGAAAAGAGTGCCTGCGTCTGGCTATGCTCTCGGAGTGTAACTCCCATGATTTAGTTAATCGTTATGAAACGAATAACTGTATGTTGAAGAGAGTGCCTACGTCTGGCTATGTATGCTCTCGGAGTGTAACTCCCATGATTTAGTTAATCGTTATGAAACGAATAACTGTATGTTGAAGAGAGTGCCTGCGTCTGCCTATGCTCTCGGAGTGTAACTCCCATGATTAAGTTAATCGTTATGAAACGAATAACTGTATGTAGAAGAGAGTGCCTGCGTCTGGCTATGCTCTCGGAGTGTAACTCCCATGATTTAGTTAATCGTTATGAAACGAATAACTGTATGTTGAAGAGAGTGCCTGCGTCTGGCTATGCTCTCGGAGTGTAACTCCCATGATTTAGTTAATCGTTATGAAACGAATAACTGTATGTTGAAGAGAGTGCCTGCGTCTGGCTATGCTCTCGGAGTGTAACTCCCATGATTTAGTTAATCGTTATGAAACGAATAACTGTATGTAGAAAAGAGTGCCTGCGTCTGGCTATGCTCTCGGAGTGTAACTCCCATGATTTAGTTAATCGTTATGAAACGAATAACTGTATGTTGAAGAGAGTGCCTGCGTCTGGCTATGCTCTCGGAGTGTAACTCCCATGATTTAGTTAATCGTTATGAAACGAATAACTGTATGTAGAAGAGAGTGCCTACGTCTGGCTATGTATGCTCTCGGAGTGTAACTCCCATGATTTAGTTAATCGTTATGAAACGAATAACTGTATGTTGAAGAGAGTGCCTGCGTCTGGCTATGCTCTCGGAGTGTAACTCCCATGATTTAGTTAATCGTTATGAAACGAATAACTGTATGTTGAAGAGAGTGCCTGCGTCTGGCTATGCTCTCGGAGTGTAACTCCCATGATTTAGTTAATCGTTATGAAACGAATAACTGTATGTTGAAGAGAGTGCCTGCGTCTGGCTATGCTCTCGGAGTGTAACTCCCATGATTTAGTTAATCGTTATGAAACGAATAACTGTATGTAGAAGAGAGTGCCTACGTCTGGCTATGTATGCTCTCGGAGTGTAACTCCCATGATTTAGTTAATCGTTATGAAACGAATAACTGTATGTTGAAAAGAGTGCCTGCGTCTGGCTATGCTCTCGGAGTGTAACTCCCATGATTTAGTTAATCGTTATGAAACGAATAACTGTATGTAGAAGAGAGTGCCTGCGTCTGGCTATGCTCTCGGAGTGTAACTCCCATGATTTAGTTAATCGTTATGAAACGAATAACTGTATGTTGAAGAGAGTGCCTGCGTCTGGCTATGCTCTCGGAGTGTAACTCCCATGATTTAGTTAATCGTTATGAAACGAATAACTGTATGTTGAAGAGAGTGCCTGCGTCTGGCTATGCTCTCGGAGTGTAACTCCCATGATTTAGTTAATCGTTATGAAACGAATAACTGTATGTTGAAGAGAGTGCCTGCGTCTGGCTATGCTCTCGGAGTGTAACTCCCATGATTTAGTTAATCGTTATGAAACGAATAACTGTATGTAGAAGAGAGTGCCTGCGTCTGGCTATGCTCTCGGAGTGTAACTCCCATGATTTAGTTAATCGTTATGAAACGAATAACTGTATGTTGAAGAGAGTGCCTGCGTCTGGCTATGCTCTCGGAGTGTAACTCCCATGATTTAGTTAATCGTTATGAAACGAATAACTGTATGTTGAAGAGAGTGCCTGCGTCTGGCTATGCTCTCGGAGTGTAACTCCCATGATTTAGTTAATCGTTATGAAACGAATAACTGTATGTTGAAGAGAGTGCCTGCGTCTGGCTATGCTCTCGGAGTGTAACTCCCATGATTTAGTTAATCGTTATGAAACGAATAACTGTATGTAGAAGAGAGTGCCTACGTCTGGCTATGTATGCTCTCGGAGTGTAACTCCCATGATTTAGTTAATCGTTATGAAACGAATAACTGTATGTTGAAGAGAGTGCCTGCGTCTGGCTATGCTCTCGGAGTGTAACTCCCATGATTAAGTTAATCGTTATGAAACGAATAACTGTATGTTGAAGAGAGTGCCTGCGTCTGGCTATGCTCTCGGAGTGTAACTCCCATGATTTAGTTAATCGTTATGAAACGAATAACTGTATGTTGAAGAGAGTGCCTGCGTCTGGCTATGCTCTCGGAGTGTAACTCCCATGATTTAGTTAATCGTTATGAAACGAATAACTGTATGTTGAAGAGAGTGCCTGCGTCTGGCTATGCTCTCGGAGTGTAACTCCCATGATTTAGTTAATCGTTATGAAACGAATAACTGTATGTAGAAGAGAGGGCCTGCGTCTGGCTATGCTCTCGGAGTGTAACTCCCATGATTTAGTTAATCGTTATGAAACGAATAACTGTATGTTGAAGAGAGGGCCTGCGTCTGGCTATGCTCTCGGAGTGTAACTCCCATGATTTAGTTAATCGTTATGAAACGAATAACTGTATGTTGAAGAGAGTGCCTGCGTCTGGCTATGCTCTCGGAGTGTAACTCCCATGATTTAGTTAATCGTTATGAAACGAATAACTGTATGTTGAAGAGAGTGCCTACGTCTGGCTATGTATGCTCTCGGAGTGTAACTCCCATGATTTAGTTAATCGTTATGAAACGAATAACTGTATGTTGAAGAGAGTGCCTACGTCTGGCTATGTATGCTCTTGGAGTGTAACTCCCATGATTTAGTTAATCGTTATGAAACGAATAACTGTATGTTGAAGAGAGTGCCTGCGTCTGGCTATGCTCTCGGAGTGTAACTCCCATAATTTAGTTAATCGTTATGAAACGAATAACTGTATGTTGAAGAGAGTGCCTGCGTCTGGCTATGCTCTCGGAGTGTAACTCCCATGATTTAGTTAATCGTTATGAAACGAATAACTGTATGTAGAAGAGAGTGCCTACGTGTGGCTATGTATGCTCTCGGAGTGTAACTCCCATGATTTAGTTAATCGTTATGAAACGAATAACTGTATGTTGAAGAGAGTGCCTGCGTCTGGCTATGCTCTCGGAGTGTAACTCCCATGATTTAGTTAATCGTTATGAAACGAATAACTGTATGTTGAAGAGAGTGCCTGCGTCTGGCTATGCTCTCGGAGTGTAACTCCCATGATTTAGTTAATCGTTATGAAACGAATAACTGTATGTAGAAAAGAGTGCCTGCGTCTGGCTATGCTCTCGGAGTGTAACTCCCATGATTTAGTTAATCGTTATGAAACGAATAACTGTATGTTGAAGAGAGTGCCTGCGTCTGGCTATGCTCTCGGAGTGTAACTCCCATGATTTAGTTAATCGTTATGAAACGAATAACTGTATGTTGAAGAGAGTGCCTGCGTCTGGCTATGCTCTCGGAGTGTAACTCCCATGATTTAGTTAATCGTTATGAAACGAATAACTGTATGTTGAAGAGAGTGCCTGCGTCTGGCTATGCTCTCGGAGTGTAACTCCCATGATTTAGTTAATCGTTATGAAACGAATAACTGTATGTTGAAGAGAGTGCCTGCGTCTGGCTATGCTCTCGGAGTGTAACTCCCATGATTTAGTTAATCGTTATGATACGAATAACTGTATGTAGAAGAGAGTGCCTACGTCTGGCTATGTATGCTCTCGGAGTGTAACTCCCATGATTTAGTTAATCGTTATGAAACGAATAACTGTATGTTGAAAAGAGTGCCTGCGTCTGGCTATGCTCTCGGAGTGTAACTCCCATGATTTAGTTAATCGTTATGAAACGAATAACTGTATGTAGAAGAGAGTGCCTGCGTCTGGCTATGCTCTCGGAGTGTAACTCCCATGATTTAGTTAATCGTTATGAAACGAATAACTGTATGTTGAAGAGAGTGCCTGCGTCTGGCTATGCTCTCGGAGTGTAACTCCCATGATTTAGTTAATCGTTATGAAACGAATAACTGTATGTTGAAGAGAGTGCCTGCGTCTGGCTATGCTCTCGGAATGTAACTCCCATGATTTAGTTAATCGTTATGAAACGAATAACTGTATGTAGAAGAGAGTGCCTGCGTCTGGCTATGCTCTCGGAGTGTAACTCCCATGATTTAGTTAATCGTTATGAAACGAATAACTGTATGTTGAAGAGAGTGCCTGCGTCTGGCTATGCTCTCGGAGTGTAACTCCCATGATTTAGTTAATCGTTATGAAACGAATAACTGTATGTTGAAGAGAGTGCCTGCGTCTGGCTATGCTCTCGGAGTGTAACTCCCATGATTTAGTTAATCGTTATGAAACGAATAACTGTATGTTGAAGAGAGTGCCTGCGTCTGGCTATGCTCTCGGAGTGTAACTCCCATGATTTAGTTAATCGTTATGAAACGAATAACTGTATGTTGAAGATAGTGCCTGCGTCTGGCTATGCTCTCGGAGTGTAACTCCCATGATTTAGTTAATCGTTATGAAACGAATAACTGTATGTTGAAGAGAGTGCCTGCGTCTGGCTATGCTCTCGGAGTGTAACTCCCATGATTTAGTTAATCGTTATGAAACGAATAACTGTATGTTGAAGAGAGTGCCTGCGTCTGGCTATGCTCTCGGAGTGTAACTCCCATGATTTAGTTAATCGTTATGAAACGAATAACTGTATGTTGAAGAGAGTGCCTGCGTCTGGCTATGCTCTCGGAGTGTAACTCCCATGATTTAGTTAATCGTTATGAAACGAATAACTGTATGTTGAAGAGAGTGCCTGCGTCTGGCTATGCTCTCGGAGTGTAACTCCCATGATTTAGTTAATCGTTATGAAACGAATAACTGTATGTTGAAGAGAGTGCCTACGTCTGGCTATGTATGCTCTCGGAGTGTAACTCCCATGATTTAGTTAATCGTTATGAAACGAATAACTGTATGTTGAAGAGAGTGCCTACGTCTGGCTATGTATGCTCTCGGAGTGTAACTCCCATGATTTAGTTAATCGTTATGAAACGAATAACTGTATGTTGAAGAGAGTGCCTACGTCTGGCTATGTATGCTCTCGGAGTGTAACTCCCATGATTTAGTTAATCGTTATGAAACGAATAACTGTATGTAGAAGAGAGTGCCTACGTCTGGCTATGTATGCTCTCGGAGTGTAACTCCCATGATTTAGTTAATCGTTATGAAACGAATAACTGTATGTTGAAGAGAGTGCCTGCGTCTGGCTATGCTCTCGGAGTGTAACTCCCATGATTTAGTTAATCGTTATGAAGCGAATAACTGTATGTTGAAGAGAGTGCCTGCGTCTGGCTATGCTCTCGGAGTGTAACTCCCATGATTTAGTTAATCGTTATGAAACGAATAACTGTATGTTGAAGAGAGTGCCTGCGTCTGGCTATGCTCTCGGAGTGTAACTCCCATGATTTAGTTAATCGTTATGAAACGAATAACTGTATGTTGAAGAGAGTGCCTGCGTCTGGCTATGCTCTCGGAGTGTAACTCCCATGATTTAGTTAATCGTTATGAAACGAATAACTGTATGTAGAAGAGAGTGCCTACGTCTGGCTATGTATGCTCTCGGAGTGTAACTCCCATGATTTAGTTAATCGTTATGAAACGAATAACTGTATGTTGAAGAGAGTGCCTGCGTCTGGCTATGCTCTCGGAGTGTAACTCCCATGATTTAGTTAATCGTTATGAAACGAATAACTGTATGTTGAAGAGAGTGCCTGCGTCTGGCTATGCTCTCGGAGTGTAACTCCCATGATTTAGTTAATCGTTATGAAACGAATAACTGTATGTTGAAGAGAGTGCCTGCGTCTGGCTATGCTCTCGGAGTGTAACTCCCATGATTTAGTTAATCGTTATGAAACGAATAACTGTATGTTGAAGAGAGTGCCTGCGTCTGGCTATGCTCTCGGAGTGTAACTCCCATGATTTAGTTAATCGTTATGAAACGAATAACTGTATGTTGAAGAGAGTGCCTGCGTCTGGCTATGCTCTCGGAGTGTAACTCCCATGATTTAGTTAATCGTTATGAAACGAATAACTGTATGTTGAAGAGAGTGCCTGCGTCTGGCTATGCTCTCGGAGTGTAACTACCATGATTTAGTTAATCGTTATGAAACGAATAACTGTATGTTGAAGAGAGTGCCTGCGTCTGGCTATGCTCTCGGAGTGTAACTCCCATGATTAAGTTAATCGTTATGAAACGAATAACTGTATGTTGAAGAGAGTGCCTACGTCTGGCTATGTATGCTCTCGGAGTGTAACTCCCATGATTTAGTTAATCTTTATGAAACGAATAACTGTATGTAGAAGAGAGTGCCTACGTCTGGCTATGTATGCTCTCGGAGTGTAACTCCCATGATTTAGTTAATCGTTATGAAACGAATAACTGTATGTAGAAGAGAGTGCCTACGTCTGGCTATGTATGCTCTCGGAGTGTAACTCCCATGATTTAGTTAATCGTTATGAAACGAATAACTGTATGTTGAAGAGAGTGCCTGCGTCTGGCTATGCTCTCGGAGTGTAACTCCCATGATTTAGTTAATCGTTATGAAACGAATAACTGTATGTAGAAGAGAGTGCCTGCGTCTGGCTATGCTCTCGGAGTGTAACTCCCATGATTTAGTTAATCGTTATGAAACGAATAACTGTATGTTGAAGAGAGTGCCTGCGTCTGGCTATGCTCTCGGAGTGTAACTCCCATGATTTAGTTAATCGTTATGAAACGAATAACTGTATGTTGAAGAGAGTGCCTGCGTCTGGCTATGCTCTCGGAGTGTAACTCCCATGATTTAGTTAATCGTTATGAAACGAATAACTGTATGTTGAAGAGAGTGCCTGCGTCTGGCTATGCTCTCGGAGTGTAACTCCCATGATTTAGTTAATCGTTATGAAACGAATAACTGTATGTAGAAGAGAGTGCCTGCGTCTGGCTATGCTCTCGGAGTGTAACTCCCATGATTTAGTTAATCGTTATGAAACGAATAACTGTATGTTGAAGAGAGTGCCTACGTCTGGCTATGTATGCTCTCGGAGTGTAACTCCCATGATTTAGTTAATCGTTATGAAACGAATAACTGTATGTAGAAGAGAGTGCCTACGTCTGGCTATGTATGCTCTCGGAGTGTAACTCCCATGATTTAGTTAATCGTTATGAAACGAATAACTGTATGTTGAAGAGAGTGCCTGCGTCTGGCTATGCTCTCGGAGTGTAACTCCCATGATTTAGTTAATCGTTATGAAGCGAATAACTGTATGTTGAAGAGAGTGCCTGCGTCTGGCTATGCTCTCGGAGTGTAACTCCCATGATTTAGTTAATCGTTATGAAACGAATAACTGTATGTTGAAGAGAGTGCCTGCGTCTGGCTATGCTCTCGGAGTGTAACTCCCATGATTTAGTTAATCGTTATGAAACGAATAACTGTATGTTGAAGAGAGTGCCTGCGTCTGGCTATGCTCTCGGAGTGTAACTCCCATGATTTAGTTAATCGTTATGAAACGAATAACTGTATGTAGAAGAGAGTGCCTACGTCTGGCTATGTATGCTCTCGGAGTGTAACTCCCATGATTTAGTTAATCGTTATGAAACGAATAACTGTATGTTGAAGAGAGTGCCTGCGTCTGGCTATGCTCTCGGAGTGTAACTCCCATGATTTAGTTAATCGTTATGAAACGAATAACTGTATGTTGAAGAGAGTGCCTGCGTCTGGCTATGCTCTCGGAGTGTAACTCCCATGATTTAGTTAATCGTTATGAAACGAATAACTGTATGTTGAAGAGAGTGCCTGCGTCTGGCTATGCTCTCGGAGTGTAACTCCCATGATTTAGTTAATCGTTATGAAACGAATAACTGTATGTTGAAGAGAGTGCCTGCGTCTGGCTATGCTCTCGGAGTGTAACTCCCATGATTTAGTTAATCGTTATGAAACGAATAACTGTATGTTGAAGAGAGTGCCTGCGTCTGGCTATGCTCTCGGAGTGTAACTCCCATGATTTAGTTAATCGTTATGAAACGAATAACTGTATGTTGAAGAGAGTGCCTGCGTCTGGCTATGCTCTCGGAGTGTAACTACCATGATTTAGTTAATCGTTATGAAACGAATAACTGTATGTTGAAGAGAGTGCCTGCGTCTGGCTATGCTCTCGGAGTGTAACTCCCATGATTAAGTTAATCGTTATGAAACGAATAACTGTATGTTGAAGAGAGTGCCTACGTCTGGCTATGTATGCTCTCGGAGTGTAACTCCCATGATTTAGTTAATCTTTATGAAACGAATAACTGTATGTAGAAGAGAGTGCCTACGTCTGGCTATGTATGCTCTCGGAGTGTAACTCCCATGATTTAGTTAATCGTTATGAAACGAATAACTGTATGTAGAAGAGAGTGCCTACGTCTGGCTATGTATGCTCTCGGAGTGTAACTCCCATGATTTAGTTAATCGTTATGAAACGAATAACTGTATGTTGAAGAGAGTGCCTGCGTCTGGCTATGCTCTCGGAGTGTAACTCCCATGATTTAGTTAATCGTTATGAAACGAATAACTGTATGTTGAAGAGAGTGCCTGCGTCTGGCTATGCTCTCGGAGTGTAACTCCCATGATTTAGTTAATCGTTATGAAACGAATAACTGTATGTTGAAGAGAGTGCCTGCGTCTGGCTATGCTCTCGGAGTGTAACTCCCATGATTTAGTTAATCGTTATGAAACGAATAACTGTATGTTGAAGAGAGTGCCTGCGTCTGGCTATGCTCTCGGAGTGTAACTCCCATGATTTAGTTAATCGTTATGAAACGAATAACTGTATGTTGAAGAGAGTGCCTGCGTCTGGCTATGCTCTCGGAGTGTAACTCCCATGATTTAGTTAATCGTTATGAAACGAATAACTGTATGTAGAAGAGAGTGCCTGCGTCTGGCTATGCTCTCGGAGTGTAACTCCCATGATTTAGTTAATCGTTATGAAACGAATAACTGTATGTTGAAGAGAGTGCCTGCGTCTGGCTATGCTCTCGGAGTGTAACTCCCATGATTTAGTTAATCGTTATGAAACGAATAACTGTATGTTGAAGAGAGTGCCTGCGTCTGGCTATGCTCTCGGAGTGTAACTCCCATGATTTAGTTAATCGTTATGAAACGAATAACTGTATGTTGAAGAGAGTGCCTGCGTCTGGCTATGCTCTCGGAGTGTAACTCCCATGATTTAGTTAATCGTTATGAAACGAATAACTGTATGTAGAAGAGAGTGCCTACGTCTGGCTATGTATGCTCTCGGAGTGTAACTCCCATGATTTAGTTAATCGTTATGAAACGAATAACTGTATGTTGAAGAGAGTGCCTGCGTCTGGCTATGCTCTCGGAGTGTAACTCCCATGATTAAGTTAATCGTTATGAAACGAATAACTGTATGTTGAAGAGAGTGCCTGCGTCTGGCTATGCTCTCGGAGTGTAACTCCCATGATTTAGTTAATCGTTATGAAACGAATAACTGTATGTTGAAGAGAGTGCCTGCGTCTGGCTATGCTCTCGGAGTGTAACTCCCATGATTTAGTTAATCGTTATGAAACGAATAACTGTATGTTGAAGAGAGTGCCTGCGTCTGGCTATGCTCTCGGAGTGTAACTCCCATGATTAAGTTAATCGTTATGAAACGAATAACTGTATGTTGAAGAGAGTGCCTGCGTCTGGCTATGCTCTCGGAGTGTAACTCCCATGATTTAGTTAATCGTTATGAAACGAATAACTGTATGTTGAAGAGAGTGCCTGCGTCTGGCTATGCTCTCGGAGTGTAACTCCCATGATTAAGTTAATCGTTATGAAACGAATAACTGTATGTTGAAGAGAGTGCCTACGTCTGGCTATGTATGCTCTCGGAGTGTAACTCCCATGATTTAGTTAATCGTTATGAAACGAATAACTGTATGTAGAAGAGAGTGCCTACGTCTGGCTATGTATGCTCTCGGAGTGTAACTCCCATGATTTAGTTAATCGTTATGAAACGAATAACTGTATGTAGAAGAGAGTGCCTACGTCTGGCTATGTATGCTCTCGGAGTGTAACTCCCATGATTTAGTTAATCGTTATGAAACGAATAACTGTATGTTGAAGAGAGTGCCTGCGTCTGGCTATGCTCTCGGAGTGTAACTCCCATGATTTAGTTAATCGTTATGAAACGAATAACTGTATGTTGAAGAGAGTGCCTGCGTCTGGCTATGCTCTCGGAGTGTAACTCCCATGATTTAGTTAATCGTTATGAAACGAATAACTGTATGTTGAAGAGAGTGCCTGCGTCTGGCTATGCTCTCGGAGTGTAACTCCCATGATTTAGTTAATCGTTATGAAACGAATAACTGTATGTTGAAGAGAGTGCCTGCGTCTGGCTATGCTCTCGGAGTGTAACTCCCATGATTTAGTTAATCGTTATGAAACGAATAACTGTATGTTGAAGAGAGTGCCTGCGTCTGGCTATGCTCTCGGAGTGTAACTCCCATGGTTTAGTTAATCGTTATGAAACGAATAACTGTATGTAGAAGAGAGTGCCTGCGTCTGGCTATGCTCTCGGAGTGTAACTCCCATGATTTAGTTAATCGTTATGAAACGAATAACTGTATGTAGAAGAGAGTGCCTGCGTCTGGCTATGCTCTCGGAGTGTAACTCCCATGATTTAGTTAATCGTTATGAAACGAATAACTGTATGTAGAAGAGAGTGCCTGCGTCTGGCTATGCTCTCGGAGTGTAACTCCCATGATTTAGTTAATCGTTATGAAACGAATAACTGTATGTTGAAGAGAGTGCCTGCGTCTGGCTATGCTCTCGGAGTGTAACTCCCATGATTTAGTTAATCGTTATGAAACGAATAACTGTATGTAGAAGAGAGTGCCTACGTCTGGCTATGTATGCTCTCGGAGTGTAACTCCCATGATTTAGTTAATCGTTATGAAACGAATAACTGTATGTTGAAGAGAGTGCCTGCGTCTGGCTATGCTCTCGGAGTGTAACTCCCATGATTTAGTTAATCGTTATGAAACGAATAACTGTATGTTGAAGAGAGTGCCTGCGTCTGGCTATGCTCTCGGAGTGTAACTCCCATGATTTAGTTAATCGTTATGAAACGAATAACTGTATGTAGAAAAGAGTGCCTGCGTCTGGCTATGCTCTCGGAGTGTAACTCCCATGATTTAGTTAATCGTTATGAAACGAATAACTGTATGTTGAAGAGAGTGCCTGCGTCTGGCTATGCTCTCGGAGTGTAACTCCCATGATTTAGTTAATCGTTATGAAACGAATAACTGTATGTAGAAGAGAGTGCCTACGTCTGGCTATGTATGCTCTCGGAGTGTAACTCCCATGATTTAGTTAATCGTTATGAAACGAATAACTGTATGTTGAAGAGAGTGCCTGCGTCTGGCTATGCTCTCGGAGTGTAACTCCCATGATTTAGTTAATCGTTATGAAACGAATAACTGTATGTTGAAGAGAGTGCCTGCGTCTGGCTATGCTCTCGGAGTGTAACTCCCATGATTTAGTTAATCGTTATGAAACGAATAACTGTATGTAGAAAAGAGTGCCTGCGTCTGGCTATGCTCTCGGAGTGTAACTCCCATGATTTAGTTAATCGTTATGAAACGAATAACTGTATGTTGAAGAGAGGGCCTGCGTCTGGCTATGCTCTCGGAGTGTAACTCCCATGATTTAGTTAATCGTTATGAAACGAATAACTGTATGTAGAAGAGAGTGCCTGCGTCTGGCTATGCTCTCGGAGTGTAACTCCCATGATTTAGTTAATCGTTTTGAAACGAATAACTGTATGTTGAAGAGAGTGCCTGCGTCTGGCTATGCTCTCGGAGTGTAACTCCCATGATTTAGTTAATCGTTATGAAACGAATAACTGTATGTAGAAGAGAGTGCCTGCGTCTGGCTATGCTCTCGGAGTGTAACTCCCATGATTTAGTTAATCGTTATGAAACGAATAACTGTATGTTGAAGAGAGTGCCTGCGTCTGGCTATGCTCTCGGAGTGTAACTCCCATGATTAAGTTAATCGTTATGAAACGAATAACTGTATGTTGAAGAGAGTGCCTGCGTCTGGCTATGCTCTCGGAGTGTAACTCCCATGATTTAGTTAATCGTTATGAAACGAATAACTGTATGTTGAAGAGAGTGCCTGCGTCTGGCTATGCTCTCGGAGTGTAACTCCCATGATTTAGTTAATCGTTATGAAACGAATAACTGTATGTTGAAGAGAGTGCCTGCGTCTGGCTATGCTCTCGGAGTGTAACTCCCATGATTTAGTTAATCGTTATGAAACGAATAACTGTATGTTGAAGAGAGTGCCTGCGTCTGGCTATGCTCTCGGAGTGTAACTCCCATGATTAAGTTAATCGTTATGAAACGAATAACTGTATGTTGAAGAGGGTGCCTGCGTCTGGCTATGCTCTCGGAGTGTAACTCCCATGATTTAGTTAATCGTTATGAAACGAATAACTGTATGTTGAAGAGAGTGCCTGCGTCTGGCTATGCTCTCGGAGTGTAACTCCCATGATTAAGTTAATCGTTATGAAACGAATAACTGTATGTTGAAGAGAGTGCCTACGTCTGGCTATGTATGCTCTCGGAGTGTAACTCCCATGATTTAGTTAATCGTTATGAAACGAATAACTGTATGTAGAAGAGAGTGCCTACGTCTGGCTATGTATGCTCTCGGAGTGTAACTCCCATGATTTAGTTAATCGTTATGAAACGAATAACTGTATGTAGAAGAGAGTGCCTACGTCTGGCTATGTATGCTCTCGGAGTGTAACTCCCATGATTTAGTTAATCGTTATGAAACGAATAACTGTATGTTGAAGAGAGTGCCTGCGTCTGGCTATGCTCTCGGAGTGTAACTCCCATGATTTAGTTAATCGTTATGAAACGAATAACTGTATGTTGAAGAGAGTGCCTGCGTCTGGCTATGCTCTCGGAGTGTAACTCCCATGATTTAGTTAATCGTTATGAAACGAATAACTGTATGTTGAAGAGAGTGCCTGCGTCTGGCTATGCTCTCGGAGTGTAACTCCCATGATTTAGTTAATCGTTATGAAACGAATAACTGTATGTAGAAGAGAGTGCCTACGTCTGGCTATGTATGCTCTCGGAGTGTAACTCCCATGATTTAGTTAATCGTTATGAAACGAATAACTGTATGTTGAAGAGAGTGCCTGCGTCTGGCTATGCTCTCGGAGTGTAACTCCCATGATTAAGTTAATCGTTATGAAACGAATAACTGTATGTTGAAGAGAGTGCCTGCGTCTGGCTATGCTCTCGGAGTGTAACTCCCATGATTTAGTTAATCGTTATGAAACGAATAACTGTATGTTGAAGAGAGTGCCTGCGTCTGGCTATGCTCTCGGAGTGTAACTCCCATGATTTAGTTAATCGTTATGAAACGAATAACTGTATGTTGAAGAGAGTGCCTGCGTCTGGCTATGCTCTCGGAGTGTAACTCCCATGATTAAGTTAATCGTTATGAAACGAATAACTGTATGTTGAAGAGAGTGCCTGCGTCTGGCTATGCTCTCGGAGTGTAACTCCCATGATTTAGTTAATCGTTATGAAACGAATAACTGTATGTTGAAGAGAGTGCCTGCGTCTGGCTATGCTCTCGGAGTGTAACTCCCATGATTAAGTTAATCGTTATGAAACGAATAACTGTATGTTGAAGAGAGTGCCTACGTCTGGCTATGTATGCTCTCGGAGTGTAACTCCCATGATTTAGTTAATCGTTATGAAACGAATAACTGTATGTAGAAGAGAGTGCCTACGTCTGGCTATGTATGCTCTCGGAGTGTAACTCCCATGATTTAGTTAATCGTTATGAAACGAATAACTGTATGTAGAAGAGAGTGCCTACGTCTGGCTATGTATGCTCTCGGAGTGTAACTCCCATGATTTAGTTAATCGTTATGAAACGAATAACTGTATGTTGAAGAGAGTGCCTGCGTCTGGCTATGCTCTCGGAGTGTAACTCCCATGATTTAGTTAATCGTTATGAAACGAATAACTGTATGTTGAAGAGAGTGCCTGCGTCTGGCTATGCTCTCGGAGTGTAACTCCCATGATTTAGTTAATCGTTATGAAACGAATAACTGTATGTTGAAGAGAGTGCCTGCGTCTGGCTATGCTCTCGGAGTGTAACTCCCATGATTTAGTTAATCGTTATGAAACGAATAACTGTATGTTGAAGAGAGTGCCTGCGTCTGGCTATGCTCTCGGAGTGTAACTCCCATGATTTAGTTAATCGTTATGAAACGAATAACTGTATGTAGAAGAGAGTGCCTGCGTCTGGCTATGCTCTCGGAGTGTAACTCCCATGATTTAGTTAATCGTTATGAAACGAATAACTGTATGTTGAAGAGAGTGCCTGCGTCTGGCTATGCTCTCGGAGTGTAACTCCCATGATTTAGTTAATCGTTATGAAACGAATAACTGTATGTTGAAGAGAGTGCCTACGTCTGGCTATGTATGCTCTCGGAGTGTAACTCCCATGATTTAGTTAATCGTTATGAAACGAATAACTGTATGTAGAAGAGAGTGCCTACGTCTGGCTATGTATGCTCTCGGAGTGTAACTCCCATGATTTAGTTAATCGTTATGAAACGAATAACTGTATGTAGAAGAGAGTGCCTACGTCTGGCTATGTATGCTCTCGGAGTGTAACTCCCATGATTTAGTTAATCGTTATGAAACGAATAACTGTATGTTGAAGAGAGTGCCTGCGTCTGGCTATGCTCTCGGAGTGTAACTCCCATGATTTAGTTAATCGTTATGAAACGAATAACTGTATGTTGAAGAGAGTGCCTGCGTCTGGCTATGCTCTCGGAGTGTAACTCCCATGATTTAGTTAATCGTTATGAAACGAATAACTGTATGTTGAAGAGAGTGCCTGCGTCTGGCTATGCTCTCGGAGTGTAACTCCCATGATTTAGTTAATCGTTATGAAACGAATAACTGTATGTAGAAGAGAGTGCCTACGTCTGGCTATGTATGCTCTCGGAGTGTAACTCCCATGATTTAGTTAATCGTTATGAAACGAATAACTGTATGTTGAAGAGAGTGCCTGCGTCTGGCTATGCTCTCGGAGTGTAACTCCCATGATTAAGTTAATCGTTATGAAACGAATAACTGTATGTTGAAGAGAGTGCCTGCGTCTGGCTATGCTCTCGGAGTGTAACTCCCATGATTTAGTTAATCGTTATGAAACGAATAACTGTATGTTGAAGAGAGTGCCTGCGTCTGGCTATGCTCTCGGAGTGTAACTCCCATGATTTAGTTAATCGTTATGAAACGAATAACTGTATGTAGAAAAGAGTGCCTGCGTCTGGCTATGCTCTCAGAGTGTAACTCCCATGATTTAGTTAATCGTTATGAAACGAATAACTGTATGTTGAAGAGAGTGCCTGCGTCTGGCTATGCTCTCGGAGTGTAACTCCCATGATTTAGTTAATCGTTATGAAACGAATAACTGTATGTAGAAGAGAGTGCCTGCGTCTGGCTATGCTCTCGGAGTGTAACTCCCATGATTTAGTTAATCGTTTTGAAACGAATAACTGTATGTTGAAGAGAGTGCCTGCGTCTGGCTATGCTCTCGGAGTGTAACTCCCATGATTTAGTTAATCGTTATGAAACGAATAACTGTATGTAGAAGAGAGTGCCTGCGTCTGGCTATGCTCTCGGAGTGTAACTCCCATGATTTAGTTAATCGTTATGAAACGAATAACTGTATGTTGAAGAGAGTGCCTGCGTCTGGCTATGCTCTCGGAGTGTAACTCCCATGATTAAGTTAATCGTTATGAAACGAATAACTGTATGTTGAAGAGAGTGCCTGCGTCTGGCTATGCTCTCGGAGTGTAACTCCCATGATTTAGTTAATCGTTATGAAACGAATAACTGTATGTTGAAGAGAGTGCCTGCGTCTGGCTATGCTCTCGGAGTGTAACTCCCATGATTTAGTTAATCGTTATGAAACGAATAACTGTATGTTGAAGAGAGTGCCTGCGTCTGGCTATGCTCTCGGAGTGTAACTCCCATGATTTAGTTAATCGTTATGAAACGAATAACTGTATGTTGAAGAGAGTGCCTGCGTCTGGCTATGCTCTCGGAGTGTAACTCCCATGATTTAGTTAATCGTTATGAAACGAATAACTGTATGTTGAAGAGAGTGCCTGCGTCTGGCTATGCTCTCGGAGTGTAACTCCCATGATTTAGTTAATCGTTATGAAACGAATAACTGTATGTAGAAGAGAGTGCCTGCGTCTGGCTATGCTCTCGGAGTGTAACTCCCATGATTTAGTTAATCGTTATGAAACGAATAACTGTATGTTGAAGAGAGTGCCTGCGTCTGGCTATGCTCTCGGAGTGTAACTCCCATGATTTAGTTAATCGTTATGAAACGAATAACTGTATGTTGAAGAGAGTGCCTGCGTCTGGCTATGCTCTCGGAGTGTAACTCCCATGATTTAGTTAATCGTTATGAAACGAATAACTGTATGTTGAAGAGAGTGCCTGCGTCTGGCTATGCTCTCGGAGTGTAACTCCCATGATTTAGTTAATCGTTATGAAACGAATAACTGTATGTAGAAGAGAGTGCCTACGTCTGGCTATGTATGCTCTCGGAGTGTAACTCCCATGATTTAGTTAATCGTTATGAAAAGAATAACTGTATGTTGAAGAGAGTGCCTGCGTCTGGCTATGCTCTCGGAGTGTAACTCCCATGATTTAGTTAATCGTTATGAAACGAATAACTGTATGTTGAAGAGAGTGCCTGCGTCTGGCTATGCTCTCGGAGTGTAACTCCCATGATTTAGTTAATCGTTATGCAACGAATAACTGTATGTAGAAGAGAGTGCCTACGTCTGGCTATGTATGCTCTCGGAGTGTAACTCCCATGATTTAGTTAATCGTTATGAAACGAATAACTGTATGTTGAAGAGAGTGCCTGCGTCTGGCTATGCTCTCGGAGTGTAACTCCCATGATTTAGTTAATCGTTATGAAACGAATAACTGTATGTAGAAGAGAGTGCCTGCGTCTGGCTATGCTCTCGGAGTGTAACTCCCATGATTTAGTTAATCGTTATGAAACGAATAACTGTATGTTGAAGAGAGTGCCTGCGTCTGGCTATGCTCTCGGAGTGTAACTCCCATGATTTAGTTAATCGTTATGAAACGAATAACTGTATGTTGAAGAGAGTGCCTGCGTCTGGCTATGCTCTCGGAGTGTAACTCCCATGATTTAGTTAATCGTTATGAAACGAATAACTGTATGTTGAAGAGAGTGCCTGCGTCTGGCTATGCTCTCGGAGTGTAACTCCCATGATTTAGTTAATCGTTATGAAACGAATAACTGTATGTAGAAGAGAGTGCCTACGTCTGGCTATGTATGCTCTCGGAGTGTAACTCCCATGATTTAGTTAATCGTTATGAAACTAATAACTGTATGTTGAAGAGAGTGCCTGCGTCTGGCTATGCTCTCGGAGTGTAACTCCCATGATTTAGTTAATCGTTATGAAACGAATAACTGTATGTAGAAGAGAGTGCCTACGTCTGGCTATGTATGCTCTCGGAGTGTAACTCCCATGATTTAGTTAATCGTTATGAAACGAATAACTGTATGTTGAAGAGAGTGCCTGCGTCTGGCTATGCTCTCGGAGTGTAACTCCCATGATTTAGTTAATCGTTATGAAACGAATAACTGTATGTTGAAGAGAGTGCCTGCGTCTGGCTATGCTCTCGGAGTGTAACTCCCATGATTTAGTTAATCGTTATGAAACGAATAACTGTATGTTGAAGAGAGTGCCTGCGTCTGGCTATGCTCTCGGAGTGTAACTCCCATGATTTAGTTAATCGTTATGAAACGAATAACTGTATGTTGAAGAGAGTGCCTGCGTCTGGCTATGCTCTCGGAGTGTAACTCCCATGATTTAGTTAATCGTTATGAAACGAATAACTGTATGTTGAAGAGAGTGCCTACGTCTGGCTATGTATGCTCTCGGAGTGTAATTCCCATGATTTAGTTATCGTTATGAAACGAATAACTGTATGTTGAAGAGAGTGCCTGCGTCTGGCTATGCTCTCGGAGTGTAACTCCCATGATTTAGTTAATCGTTATGAAACGAATAACTGTATGTTGAAGAGAGTGCCTGCGTCTGGCTATGCTCTCGGAGTGTAACTCCCATGATTTAGTTAATCGTTATGAAACGAATAACTGTATGTAGAAGAGAGTGCCTGCGTCTGGCTATGCTCTCGGAGTGTAACTCCCATGATTTAGTTAATCGTTATGAAACGAATAACTGTATGTTGAAGAGAGTGCCTGCGTCTGGCTATGCTCTCGGAGTGTAACTCCCATGATTTAGTTAATCGTTATGAAACGAATAACTGTATGTTGAAGAGAGTGCCTGCGTCTGGCTATGCTCTCGGAGTGTAACTCCCATGATTTAGTTAATCGTTATGAAACGAATAACTGTATGTAGAAGAGAGTGCCTGCGTCTGGCTATGCTCTCGGAGTGTAACTCCCATGATTTAGTTAATCGTTATGAAACGAATAACTGTATGTTGAAGAGAGTGCCTGCGTCTGGCTATGCTCTCGGAGTGTAACTCCCATGATTTAGTTAATCGTTATGAAACGAATAACTGTATGTAGAAGAGAGTGCCTGCGTCTGGCTATGCTCTCGGAGTGTAACTCCCATGATTTAGTTAATCGTTATGAAACGAATAACTGTATGTTGAAGAGAGTGCCTGCGTCTGGCTATGCTCTCGGAGTGTAACTCCCATGATTTAGTTAATCGTTATGAAACGAATAACTGTATGTTGAAGAGAGTGCCTGCGTCTGGCTATGCTCTCGGAGTGTAACTCCCATGATTTAGTTAATCGTTATGAAACGAATAACTGTATGTAGAAGAGAGTGCCTGCGTCTGGCTATGCTCTCGGAGTGTAACTCCCATGATTTAGTTAATCGTTATGAAACGAATAACTGTATGTTGAAGAGAGTGCCTACGTCTGGCTATGTATGCTCTCGGAGTGTAACTCCCATGATTTAGTTAATCGTTATGAAACGAATAACTGTATGTTGAAGAGAGTGCCTGCGTCTGGCTATGCTCTCGGAGTGTAACTCCCATGATTTAGTTAATCGTTATGAAACGAATAACTGTATGTTGAAGAGAGTGCCTGCGTCTGGCTATGCTCTCGGAGTGTAACTCCCATGATTTAGTTAATCGTTATGAAACGAATAACTGTATGTAGAAGAGAGTGCCTGCGTCTGGCTATGCTCTCGGAGTGTAACTCCCATGATTTAGTTAATCGTTATGAAACGAATAACTGTATGTTGAAGAGAGTGCCTGCGTCTGGCTATGCTCTCGGAGTGTAACTCCCATGATTTAGTTAATCGTTATGAAACGAATAACTGTATGTTGAAGAGAGTGCCTGCGTCTGGCTATGCTCTCGGAGTGTAACTCCCATGATTTAGTTAATCGTTATGAAACGAATAACTGTATGTTGAAGAGAGTGCCTGCGTCTGGCTATGCTCTCGGAGTGTAACTCCCATGATTTAGTTAATCGTTATGAAACGAATAACTGTATGTAGAAGAGAGTGCCTACGTCTGGCTATGTATGCTCTCGGAGTGTAACTCCCATGATTTAGTTAATCGTTATGAAACGAATAACTGTATGTTGAAGAGAGTGCCTGCGTCTGGCTATGCTCTCGGAGTGTAACTCCCATGATTTAGTTAATCGTTATGAAACGAATAACTGTATGTAGAAGAGAGTGCCTACGTCTGGCTATGTATGCTCTCGGAGTGTAACTCCCATGATTTAGTTAATCGTTATGAAACGAATAACTGTATGTTGAAGAGAGTGCCTGCGTCTGGCTATGCTCTCGGAGTGTAACTCCCATGATTTAGTTAATCGTTATGAAACGAATAACTGTATGTAGAAGAGAGTGCCTGCGTCTGGCTATGCTCTCGGAGTGTAACTCCCATGATTTAGTTAATCGTTATGAAACGAATAACTGTATGTTGAAGAGAGTGCCTGCGTCTGGCTATGCTCTCGGAGTGTAACTCCCATGATTTAGTTAATCGTTATGAAACGAATAACTGTATGTTGAAGAGAGTGCCTGCGTCTGGCTATGCTCTCGGAGTGTAACTCCCATGATTTAGTTAATCGTTATGAAACGAATAACTGTATGTTGAAGAGAGTGCCTGCGTCTGGCTATGCTCTCGGAGTGTAACTCCCATGATTTAGTTAATCGTTATGAAACGAATAACTGTATGTTGAAGAGAGTGCCTGCGTCTGGCTATGCTCTCGGAGTGTAACTCCCATGATTTAGTTAATCGTTATGAAACGAATAACTGTATGTTGAAGAGAGTGCCTGCGTCTGGCTATGCTCTCGGAGTGTAACTCCCATGATTTAGTTAATCGTTATGAAACGAATAACTGTATGTTGAAGAGAGTGCCTGCGTCTGGCTATGCTCTCGGAGTGTAACTCCCATGATTTAGTTAATCGTTATGAAACGAATAACTGTATGTTGAAGAGAGTGCCTGCGTCTGGCTATGCTCTCGGAGTGTAACTCCCATGATTTAGTTAATCGTTATGAAACGAATAACTGTATGTAGAAGAGAGTGCCTACGTCTGGCTATGTATGCTCTCGGAGTGTAACTCCCATGATTTAGTTAATCGTTATGAAACGAATAACTGTATGTTGAAGAGAGTGCCTGCGTCTGGCTATGCTCTCGGAGTGTAACTCCCATGATTTAGTTAATCGTTATGAAACGAATAACTGTATGTTGAAGAGAGTGCCTGCGTCTGGCTATGCTCTCGGAGTGTAACTCCCATGATTTAGTTAATCGTTATGAAACGAATAACTGTATGTTGAAGAGAGTGCCTGCGTCTGGCTATGCTCTCGGAGTGTAACTCCCATGATTTAGTTAATCGTTATGAAACGAATAACTGTATGTAGAAGAGAGTGCCTGCGTCTGGCTATGCTCTCGGAGTGTAACTCCCATGATTTAGTTAATCGTTATGAAACGAATAACTGTATGTTGAAGAGAGTGCCTGCGTCTGGCTATGCTCTCGGAGTGTAACTCCCATGATTTAGTTAATCGTTATGAAACGAATAACTGTATGTTGAAGAGAGTGCCTGCGTCTGGCTATGCTCTCGGAGTGTAACTCCCATGATTTAGTTAATCGTTATGAAACGAATAACTGTATGTAGAAGAGAGTGCCTGCGTCTGGCTATGCTCTCGGAGTGTAACTCCCATGATTTAGTTAATCGTTATGAAACGAATAACTGTATGTTGAAGAGAGTGCCTGCGTCTGGCTATGCTCTCGGAGTGTAACTCCCATGATTTAGTTAATCGTTATGAAACGAATAACTGTATGTAGAAGAGAGTGCCTGCGTCTGGCTATGCTCTCGGAGTGTAACTCCCATGATTTAGTTAATCGTTATGAAACGAATAACTGTATGTTGAAGAGAGTGCCTGCGTCTGGCTATGCTCTCGGAGTGTAACTCCCATGATTTAGTTAATCGTTATGAAACGAATAACTGTATGTTGAAGAGAGTGCCTGCGTCTGGCTATGCTCTCGGAGTGTAACTCCCATGATTTAGTTAATCGTTATGAAACGAATAACTGTATGTTGAAGAGAGTGCCTGCGTCTGGCTATGCTCTCGGAGTGTAACTCCCATGATTTAGTTAATCGTTATGAAACGAATAACTGTATGTAGAAGAGAGTGCCTACGTCTGGCTATGTATGCTCTCGGAGTGTAACTCCCATGATTTAGTTAATCGTTATGAAACGAATAACTGTATGTTGAAGAGAGTGCCTGCGTCTGGCTATGCTCTCGGAGTGTAACTCCCATGATTTAGTTAATCGTTATGAAACGAATAACTGTATGTAGAAGAGAGTGCCTGCGTCTGGCTATGCTCTCGGAGTGTAACTCCCATGATTTAGTTAATCGTTATGAAACGAATAACTGTATGTTGAAGAGAGTGCCTGCGTCTGGCTATGCTCTCGGAGTGTAACTCCCATGATTTAGTTAATCGTTATGAAACGAATAACTGTATGTTGAAGAGAGTGCCTGCGTCTGGCTATGCTCTCGGAGTGTAACTCCCATGATTTAGTTAATCGTTATGAAACGAATAACTGTATGTTGAAGAGAGTGCCTGCGTCTGGCTATGCTCTCGGAGTGTAACTCCCATGATTTAGTTAATCGTTATGAAACGAATAACTGTATGTTGAAGAGAGTGCCTGCGTCTGGCTATGCTCTCGGAGTGTAACTCCCATGATTTAGTTAATCGTTATGAAACGAATAACTGTATGTTGAAGAGAGTGCCTGCGTCTGGCTATGCTCTCGGAGTGTAACTCCCATGATTTAGTTAATCGTTATGAAACGAATAACTGTATGTAGAAGAGAGTGCCTACGTCTGGCTATGTATGCTCTCGGAGTGTAACTCCCATGATTTAGTTAATCGTTATGAAACGAATAACTGTATGTTGAAGAGAGTGCCTGCGTCTGGCTATGCTCTCGGAGTGTAACTCCCATGATTTAGTTAATCGTTATGAAACGAATAACTGTATGTTGAAGAGAGTGCCTGCGTCTGGCTATGCTCTCGGAGTGTAACTCCCATGATTTAGTTAATCGTTATGAAACGAATAACTGTATGTTGAAGAGAGTGCCTACGTCTGGCTATGTATGCTCTCGGAGTGTAACTCCCATGATTTAGTTAATCGTTATGAAACGAATAACTGTATGTTGAAGAGAGTGCCTGCGTCTGGCTATGCTCTCGGAGTGTAACTCCCATGATTTAGTTAATCGTTATGAAACGAATAACTGTATGTAGAAGAGAGTGCCTGCGTCTGGCTATGCTCTCGGAGTGTAACTCCCATGATTTAGTTAATCGTTATGAAACGAATAACTGTATGTTGAAGAGAGTGCCTGCGTCTGGCTATGCTCTCGGAGTGTAACTCCCATGATTTAGTTAATCGTTATGAAACGAATAACTGTATGTTGAAGAGAGTGCCTGCGTCTGGCTATGCTCTCGGAGTGTAACTCCCATGATTTAGTTAATCGTTATGAAACGAATAACTGTATGTTGAAGAGAGTGCCTGCGTCTGGCTATGCTCTCGGAGTGTAACTCCCATGATTTAGTTAATCGTTATGAAACGAATAACTGTATGTAGAAGAGAGTGCCTACGTCTGGCTATGTATGCTCTCGGAGTGTAACTCCCATGATTTAGTTAATCGTTATGAAACGAATAACTGTATGTTGAAGAGAGTGCCTGCGTCTGGCTATGCTCTCGGAGTGTAACTCCCATGATTTAGTTAATCGTTATGAAACGAATAACTGTATGTTGAAGAGAGTGCCTACGTCTGGCTATGTATGCTCTCGGAGTGTAACTCCCATGATTTAGTTAATCGTTATGAAACGAATAACTGTATGTTGAAGAGAGTGCCTGCGTCTGGCTATGCTCTCGGAGTGTAACTCCCATGATTTAGTTAATCGTTATGAAACGAATAACTGTATGTAGAAGAGAGTGCCTGCGTCTGGCTATGCTCTCGGAGTGTAACTCCCATGATTTAGTTAATCGTTATGAAACGAATAACTGTATGTTGAAGAGAGTGCCTGCGTCTGGCTATGCTCTCGGAGTGTAACTCCCATGATTTAGTTAATCGTTATGAAACGAATAACTGTATGTTGAAGAGAGTGCCTGCGTCTGGCTATGCTTTCGGAGTGTAACTCCCATGATTTAGTTAATCGTTATGAAACGAATAACTGTATGTTGAAGAGAGTGCCTGCGTCTGGCTATGCTCTCGGAGTGTAACTCCCATGATTTAGTTAATCGTTATGAAACGAATAACTGTATGTAGAAGAGAGTGCCTACGTCTGGCTATGTATGCTCTCGGAGTGTAACTCCCATGATTTAGTTAATCGTTATGAAACGAATAACTGTATGTTGAAGAGAGTGCCTGCGTCTGGCTATGCTCTCGGAGTGTAACTCCCATGATTTAGTTAATCGTTATGAAACGAATAACTGTATGTAGAAGAGAGTGCCTACGTCTGGCTATGTATGCTCTCGGAGTGTAACTCCCATGATTTAGTTAATCGTTATGAAACGAATAACTGTATGTTGAAGAGAGTGCCTGCGTCTGGCTATGCTCTCGGAGTGTAACTCCCATGATTTAGTTAATCGTTATGAAACGAATAACTGTATGTTGAAGAGAGTGCCTGCGTCTGGCTATGCTCTCGGAGTGTAACTCCCATGATTTAGTTAATCGTTATGAAACGAATAACTGTATGTTGAAGAGAGTGCCTGCGTCTGGCTATGCTCTCGGAGTGTAACTCCCATGATTTAGTTAATCGTTATGAAACGAATAACTGTATGTTGAAGAGAGTGCCTGCGTCTGGCTATGCTCTCGGAGTGTAACTCCCATGATTTAGTTAATCGTTATGAAACGAATAACTGTATGTTGAAGAGAGTGCCTACGTCTGGCTATGTATGCTCTCGGAGTGTAATTCCCATGATTTAGTTATCGTTATGAAACGAATAACTGTATGTTGAAGAGAGTGCCTGCGTCTGGCTATGCTCTCGGAGTGTAACTCCCATGATTTAGTTAATCGTTATGAAACGAATAACTGTATGTTGAAGAGAGTGCCTGCGTCTGGCTATGCTCTCGGAGTGTAACTCCCATGATTTAGTTAATCGTTATGAAACGAATAACTGTATGTAGAAGAGAGTGCCTGCGTCTGGCTATGCTCTCGGAGTGTAACTCCCATGATTTAGTTAATCGTTATGAAACGAATAACTGTATGTTGAAGAGAGTGCCTGCGTCTGGCTATGCTCTCGGAGTGTAACTCCCATGATTTAGTTAATCGTTATGAAACGAATAACTGTATGTTGAAGAGAGTGCCTGCGTCTGGCTATGCTCTCGGAGTGTAACTCCCATGATTTAGTTAATCGTTATGAAACGAATAACTGTATGTAGAAGAGAGTGCCTGCGTCTGGCTATGCTCTCGGAGTGTAACTCCCATGATTTAGTTAATCGTTATGAAACGAATAACTGTATGTTGAAGAGAGTGCCTGCGTCTGGCTATGCTCTCGGAGTGTAACTCCCATGATTTAGTTAATCGTTATGAAACGAATAACTGTATGTAGAAGAGAGTGCCTGCGTCTGGCTATGCTCTCGGAGTGTAACTCCCATGATTTAGTTAATCGTTATGAAACGAATAACTGTATGTTGAAGAGAGTGCCTGCGTCTGGCTATGCTCTCGGAGTGTAACTCCCATGATTTAGTTAATCGTTATGAAACGAATAACTGTATGTTGAAGAGAGTGCCTGCGTCTGGCTATGCTCTCGGAGTGTAACTCCCATGATTTAGTTAATCGTTATGAAACGAATAACTGTATGTAGAAGAGAGTGCCTGCGTCTGGCTATGCTCTCGGAGTGTAACTCCCATGATTTAGTTAATCGTTATGAAACGAATAACTGTATGTAGAAGAGAGTGCCTACGTCTGGCTATGAATGCTCTCGGAGTGTAACTCCCATGATTTAGTTAATCGTTATGAAACGAATAACTGTATGTTGAAGAGAGTGCCTGCGTCTGGCTATGCTCTCGGAGTGTAACTCCCATGATTTAGTTAATCGTTATGAAACGAATAACTGTATGTAGAAGAGAGTGCCTACGTCTGGCTATGTATGCTCTCGGAGTGTAACTCCCATGATTTAGTTAATCGTTATGAAACGAATAACTGTATGTTGAAGAGAGTGCCTGCGTCTGGCTATGCTCTCGAAGTGTAACTCCCATGATTTAGTTAATCGTTATGAAACGAATAACTGTATGTAGAAGAGAGTGCCTACGTCTGGCTATGTATGCTCTCGGAGTGTAACTCCCATGATTTAGTTAATCGTTATGAAACGAATAACTGTATGTTGAAGAGAGTGCCTGCGTCTGGCTATGCTCTCGGAGTGTAACTCCCATGATTTAGTTAATCGTTATGAAACGAATAACTGTATGTTGAAGAGAGTGCCTGCGTCTGGCTATGCTCTCGGAGTGTAACTCCCATGATTTAGTTAATCGTTATGAAACGAATAACTGTATGTTGAAGAGAGTGCCTGCGTCTGGCTATGCTCTCGGAGTGTAACTCCCATGATTTAGTTAATCGTTATGAAACGAATAACTGTATGTTGAAGAGAGTGCCTGCGTCTGGCTATGCTCTCGGAGTGTAACTCCCATGATTTAGTTAATCGTTATGAAACGAATAACTGTATGTAGAAGAGAGTGCCTGCGTCTGGCTATGCTCTCGGAGTGTAACTCCCATGATTTAGTTAATCGTTATGAAACGAATAACTGTATGTAGAAGAGAGTGCCTGCGTCTGGCTATGCTCTCGGAGTGTAACTCCCATGATTTAGTTAATCGTTATGAAACGAATAACTGTATGTTGAAGAGAGTGCCTACGTCTGGCTATGTAAGCTCTCGGAGTGTAATTCCCATGATTTAGTTAATCGTTATGAAACGAATAACTGTATGTTGAAGAGAGTGCCTGCGTCTGGCTATGCTCTCGGAGTGTAACTCCCATGATTTAGTTAATCGTTATGAAACGAATAACTGTATGTAGAAGAGAGTGCCTACGTCTGGCTATGTATGCTCTCGGAGTGTAACTCCCATGATTTAGTTAATCGTTATGAAACGAATAACTGTATGTTGAAGAGAGTGCCTGCGTCTGGCTATGCTCTCGGAGTGTAACTCCCATGATTTAGTTAATCGTTATGAAACGAATAACTGTATGTTGAAGAGAGTGCCTGCGTCTGGCTATGCTCTCGGAGTGTAACTCCCATGATTTAGTTAATCGTTATGAAACGAATAACTGTATGTTGAAGAGAGTGCCTGCGTCTGGCTATGCTCTCGGAGTGTAACTCCCATGATTTAGTTAATCGTTATGAAACGAATAACTGTATGTTGAAGAGAGTGCCTGCGTCTGGCTATGCTCTCGGAGTGTAACTCCCATGATTTAGTTAATCGTTATGAAACGAATAACTGTATGTTGAAGAGAGTGCCTGCGTCTGGCTATGCTCTCGGAGTGTAACTCCCATGATTTAGTTAATCGTTATGAAACGAATAACTGTATGTTGAAGAGAGTGCCTGCGTCTGGCTATGCTCTCGGAGTGTAACTCCCATGATTTAGTTAATCGTTATGAAACGAATAACTGTATGTAGAAGAGAGTGCCTGCGTCTGGCTATGCTCTCGGAGTGTAACTCCCATGATTTAGTTAATCGTTATGAAACGAATAACTGTATGTAGAAGAGAGTGCCTACGTCTGGCTATGAATGCTCTCGGAGTGTAACTCCCATGATTTAGTTAATCGTTATGAAACGAATAACTGTATGTTGAAGAGAGTGCCTGCGTCTGGCTATGCTCTCGGAGTGTAACTCCCATGATTTAGTTAATCGTTATGAAACGAATAACTGTATGTAGAAGAGAGTGCCTACGTCTGGCTATGTATGCTCTCGGAGTGTAACTCCCATGATTTAGTTAATCGTTATGAAACGAATAACTGTATGTTGAAGAGAGTGCCTGCGTCTGGCTATGCTCTCGAAGTGTAACTCCCATGATTTAGTTAATCGTTATGAAACGAATAACTGTATGTAGAAGAGAGTGCCTACGTCTGGCTATGTATGCTCTCGGAGTGTAACTCCCATGATTTAGTTAATCGTTATGAAACGAATAACTGTATGTTGAAGAGAGTGCCTGCGTCTGGCTATGCTCTCGGAGTGTAACTCCCATGATTTAGTTAATCGTTATGAAACGAATAACTGTATGTTGAAGAGAGTGCCTGCGTCTGGCTATGCTCTCGGAGTGTAACTCCCATGATTTAGTTAATCGTTATGAAACGAATAACTGTATGTTGAAGAGAGTGCCTGCGTCTGGCTATGCTCTCGGAGTGTAACTCCCATGATTTAGTTAATCGTTATGAAACGAATAACTGTATGTAGAAGAGAGTGCCTGCGTCTGGCTATGCTCTCGGAGTGTAACTCCCATGATTTAGTTAATCGTTATGAAACGAATAACTGTATGTAGAAGAGAGTGCCTACGTCTGGCTATGAATGCTCTCGGAGTGTAACTCCCATGATTTAGTTAATCGTTATGAAACGAATAACTGTATGTTGAAGAGAGTGCCTGCGTCTGGCTATGCTCTCGGAGTGTAACTCCCATGATTTGGTTAATCGTTATGAAACGAATAACTGTATGTAGAAGAGAGTGCCTACGTCTGGCTATGTATGCTCTCGGAGTGTAACTCCCATGATTTAGTTAATCGTTATGAAACGAATAACTGTATGTTGAAGAGAGTGCCTGCGTCTGGCTATGCTCTCGAAGTGTAACTCCCATGATTTAGTTAATCGTTATGAAACGAATAACTGTATGTAGAAGAGAGTGCCTACGTCTGGCTATGTATGCTCTCGGAGTGTAACTCCCATGATTTAGTTAATCGTTATGAAACGAATAACTGTATGTTGAAGAGAGTGCCTGCGTCTGGCTATGCTCTCGGAGTGTAACTCCCATGATTTAGTTAATCGTTATGAAACGAATAACTGTATGTTGAAGAGAGTGCCTGCGTCTGGCTATGCTCTCGGAGTGTAACTCCCATGATTTAGTTAATCGTTATGAAACGAATAACTGTATGTTGAAGAGAGTGCCTGCGTCTGGCTATGCTCTCGGAGTGTAACTCCCATGATTTAGTTAATCGTTATGAAACGAATAACTGTATGTTGAAGAGAGTGCCTGCGTCTGGCTATGCTCTCGGAGTGTAACTCCCATGATTTAGTTAATCGTTATGAAACGAATAACTGTATGTAGAAGAGAGTGCCTGCGTCTGGCTATGCTCTCGGAGTGTAACTCCCATGATTTAGTTAATCGTTATGAAACGAATAACTGTATGTAGAAGAGAGTGCCTGCGTCTGGCTATGCTCTCGGAGTGTAACTCCCATGATTTAGTTAATCGTTATGAAACGAATAACTGTATGTTGAAGAGAGTGCCTACGTCTGGCTATGTAAGCTCTCGGAGTGTAATTCCCATGATTTAGTTAATCGTTATGAAACGAATAACTGTATGTTGAAGAGAGTGCCTGCGTCTGGCTATGCTCTCGGAGTGTAACTCCCATGATTTAGTTAATCGTTATGAAACGAATAACTGTATGTTGAAGAGAGTGCCTGCATCTGGCTATGCTCTCGGAGTGTAACTCCCATGATTTAGTTAATCGTTATGAAACGAATAACTGTATGTAGAAGAGAGTGCCTGCGTCTGGCTATGCTCTCGGAGTGTAACTCCCA
>NW_025575890.1:0-39684 GCF_905147105.1 Pieris brassicae
AACGATTAACTAAATCATGGGAGTTACACTCCGAGAGCATAGCCAGACGCAGGCACTCTCTACTACATACAGTTATTCGTTTCATAACAATTAACTAAATCATGGGAGTTACACTCCGAGAGCATAGCCAGACGCAGGCACTCTCTTCTACATACAGTTATTCGTTTCATAACGATTAACTAAATCATGGGAGTTACACTCCGAGAGCATAGCCAGACGCAGGCACTCTCTTCTACATACAGTTATTCGTTTCATAACGATTAACTAAATCATGGGAGTTACACTCCGAGAGCATACATAGCCAGACGTAGGCACTCTCTTCTACATACAGTTATTCGTTTCATAACGATTAACTAAATCATGGGAGTAACACTCCGAGAGCATAGCCAGACGCAGGCACTCTCTTCAACATACAGTTATTCGTTTCATAACGATTAACTAAATCATGGGAGTTACACCCCGAGAGCATACATAGCCAGACGTAGGCACTCTCTTCTACATACAGTTATTCGTTTCATAACGATTAACTAAATCATGGGAGTTACACTCCGAGAGCATAGCCAGACGCAGGCACTCTCTTCAACATACAGTTATTCGTTTCATAACGATTAACTAAATCATGGGAGTTACACTCCGAGAGCATAGCCAGACGCAGGCACTCTCTTCAACATACAGTTATTCGTTTCATAACGATTAACTAAATCATGGGAGTTACACTCCGAGAGCATAGCCAGACGCAGGCACTCTCTTCTACATACAGTTATTCGTTTCATAACGATTAACTAAATCATGGGAGTTACACTCCGAGAGCATAGCCAGACGCAGGCACTCTCTTCAACATACAGTCATTCGTTTCATAACGATTAACTAAATCATGGGAGTTACACTCCGAGAGCATAGCCAGACGCAGGCACTCTCTTCAACATACAGTTATTCGTTTCATAACGATTAACTAAATCATGGGAGTTACACTCCGAGAGCATAGCCAGACGCAGGCACTCTCTTCAACATACAGTTATTCGTTTCATAACGATTAACTAAATCATGGGAGTAACACTCCGAGAGCATAGCCAGACGCAGGCACTCTCTTCAACATACAGTCATTCGTTTCATAACGATTAACTAAATCATGGGAGTTACACTCCGAGAGCATAGCCAGACGCAGGCACTCTCTTCTACATACAGTTATTCGTTTCATAACGATTAACTAAATCATGGGAGTTACACTCCGAGAGCATAGCCAGACGCAGGCACTCTCTTCAACATACAGTTATTCGTTTCATAACGATTAACTAAATCATGGGAGTTACACTCCGAGAGCATAGCCAGACGCAGGCACTCTCTTCAACATACAGTTATTCGTTTCATAACGATTAACTAAATCATGGGAGTTACACTCCGAGAGCATAGCCAGACGCAGGCACTCTCTTCTACATACAGTTATTCGTTTCATAACGATTAACTAAATCATGGGAGTTACACTCCGAGAGCATAGCCAGACGCAGGCACTCTCTTCAACATACAGTTATTCGTTTCATAACGATTAACTAAATCATGGGAGTTACACTCCGAGAGCATAGCCAGACGCAGGCACTCTCTTCAACATACAGTTATTCGTTTCATAACGATTAACTAAATCATGGGAGTTACACTCCGAGAGCATAGCCAGACGCAGGCACTCTCTTCTACATACAGTTATTCGTTTCATAACGATTAACTAAATCATGGGAGGTACACTCCGAGAGCATAGCCAGACGCAGGCCCTCTCTTCAACATACAGTCATTCGTTTCATAACGATTAACTAAATCATGGGAGTTACACTCCGAGAGCATAGCCAGACGCAGGCACTCTCTTCAACATACAGTTATTCGTTTCATAACGATTAACTAAATCATGGGAGTTACACTCCGAGAGCATAGCCAGACGCAGGCACTCTCTTCAACATACAGTTATTCGTTTCATAACGATTAACTAAATCATGGGAGTAACACTCCGAGAGCATAGCCAGCCGCAGGCACTCTCTTCAACATACAGTCATTCGTTTCATAACGATTAACTAAATCATGGGAGTTACACTCCGAGAGCATAGCCAGACGCAGGCACTCTCTTCTACATACAGTTATTCGTTTCATAACGATTAACTAAATCATGGGAGTTACACTCCGAGAGCATAGCCAGACGCAGGCACTCTCTTCAACATACAGTTATTCGTTTCATAACGATTAACTAAATCATGGGAGTTACACTCCGAGAGCATAGCCAGACGCAGGCACTCTCTTCAACATACAGTTATTCGTTTCATAACGATTAACTAAATCATGGGAGTTACACTCCGAGAGCATACATAGCCAGACGTAGGCACTCTCTTCTACATACAGTTATTCGTTTCATAACGATTAACTAAATCATGGGAGTTACACTCCGACAGCATAGCCAGACGCAGGCACTCTCTTCAACATACAGTTATTCGTTTCATAACGATTAACTAAATCATGGGAGTTACACTCCGAGAGCATACATAGCCAGACGTAGGCACTCTCTTCTACATACAGTTATTCGTTTCATAACGATTAACTAAATCATGGGAGTTACACTCCGAGAGCATAGCCAGACGCAGGCACTCTCTTCAACATACAGTTATTCGTTTCATAACGATTAACTAAATCATGGGAGTTACACTCCGAGAGCATACATAGCCAGACGTAGGCACTCTCTTCTACATACAGTTATTCGTTTCATAACGATTAACTAAATCATGGGAGTTACACTCCGAGAGCATAGCCAGACGCAGGCACTCTCTTCAACATACAGTTATTCGTTTCATAACGATTAACTAAATCATGGGAGTTACACTCCGAGAGCATACATAGCCAGACGTAGGCACTCTCTTCTACATACAGTTATTCGTTTCATAACGATTAACTAAATCATGGGAGTTACACTCCGAGAGCATAGCCAGACGCAGGCACTCTCTTCTACATACAGTTATTCGTTTCATAACGATTAACTAAATCATGGGAGTTACACTCCGAGAGCATAGCCAGACGCAGGCACTCTCTTCAACATACAGTTATTCGTTTCATAACGATTAACTAAATCATGGGAGTTACACTCCGAGAGCATAGCCAGACGCAGGCACTCTCTTCTACATACAGTTATTCGTTTCATAACGATTAACTAAATCATGGGAGTTACACTCCGAGAGCATAGCCAGACGCAGGCACTCTCTTCAACATACAGTCATTCGTTTCATAACGATTAACTAAATCATGGGAGTTACACTCCGAGAGCATAGCCAGACGCAGGCACTCTCTTCTACATACAGTTATTCGTTTCATAACGATTAACTAAATCATGGGAGTTACACTCCGAGAGCATAGCCAGACGCAGGCACTCTCTTCAACATACAGTTATTCGTTTCATAACGATTAACTAAATCATGGGAGTTACACTCCGAGAGCATACATAGCCAGACGTAGGCACTCTCTTCTACATACAGTTATTCGTTTCATAACGATTAACTAAATCATGGGAGTTACACTCCGAGAGCATAGCCAGACGCAGGCACTCTCTTCTACATACAGTTATTCGTTTCATAACGATTAACTAAATCATGGGAGTTACACTCCGAGAGCATAGCCAGACGCAGGCACTCTCTTCTACGTACAGTTTTTCTTTTCATAACGATTAACTAAATCATGGGACTTACACTCCGAGAGCATAGCCAGACGCAGGCACTCTCTTCAACATACAGTTATTCGTTTCATAACGATTAACTAAATCATGGCAGTTACACTCCGAGAGCATACATAGCCAGACGTAGGCACTCTCTTCTACATACAGTTATTCGTTTCATAACGATTAACTAAATCATGGGAGTTACACTCCGAGAGCATAGCCAGACGCAGGCACTCTCTTCAACATACAGTTATTCGTTTCATAACGATTAACTAAATCATGGGAGTTACACTCCGAGAGCATACATAGCCAGACGTAGGCACTCTCTTCTACATACAGTTATTCGTTTCATAACGATTAACTAAATCATGGGAGTTACACTCCGAGAGCATAGCCAGACGCAGGCACTCTCTTCTACATACAGTTATTCGTTTCATAACGATTAACTAAATCATGGGAGTTACACTCCGAGAGCATAGCCAGACGCAGGCACTCTCTTCTACATACAGTTATTCGTTTCATAACGATTAACTAAATCATGGGAGTTACACTCCGAGAGCATAGCCAGACGCAAGCACTGTCTTCTACATACAGTTATTCGTTTCATAACGATTAACTAAATCATGGGAGTTACACTCCGAGAGCATAGCCAGACGCAGGCACTCTCTTCTACATACAGTTATTCGTTTCATAACGATTAACTAAATCATGGGAGTTACACTCCGAGAGCATAGCCAGACGCAGGCACTCTCTTCTACATACAGTTATTCGTTTCATAACGATTAACTTAATCATGGGAGTTACACTCCGAGAGCATAGCCAGACGCAGGCACTCTCTTCTACATACAGTTATTCGTTTCATAACGATTAACTAAATCATGGGAGTTACACTCCGAGAGCATAGCCAGACGCAGGCACTCTCTTCAACATACAGTTATTCGTTTCATAACGATTAACTAAATCATGGGAGTTACACTCCGAGAGCATAGCCAGACGCAGGCACTCTCTTCTACATACAGTTATTCGTTTCATAACGATTAACTAAATCATGGGAGTTACACTCCGAGAGCATAGCCAGACGCAGACACTCTCTTCTACATACAGTTATTCGTTTCATAACGATTAACTAAATCATGGGAGTTACACTCCGAGAGCATAGCCAGACGCAGGCACTCTCTTCTACATACAGTTATTCGTTTCATAACGATTAACTAAATCATGGGAGTTACACTCCGAGAGCATAGCCAGACGCAGGCACTCTCTTCTACATACAGTTATTCGTTTCATAACGATTAACTAAAGCATGGGAGTTACACTCCGAGAGCATAGCCAGACGCAGGCACTCTCTTCTACATACAGTTATTCGTTTCATAACGATTAACTAAATCATGGGAGTTACACTCCGAGAGCATAGCCAGACGCAGGCACTCTCTTCAACATACAGTTATTCGTTTCATAACGATTAACTAAATCATGGGAGTTACACTCCGAGAGCATAGCCAGACGCAGGCACTCTCTTCTACATACAGTTATTCGTTTCATAACGATTAACTAAATCATGGGAGTTACACTCCGAGAGCATAGCCAGACGCAGGCACTCTCTTCAACATACAGTTATTCGTTTCATAACGATTAACTAAATCATGGGAGTTACACTCCGAGAGCATAGCCAGACGCAGGCACTCTCTTCAACATACAGTTATTCGTTTCATAACGATTAACTAAATCATGGGAGTTACACTCCGAGAGCATAGCCAGATGCAGGCACTCTCTTCAACATACAGTTATTCGTTTCATAACGATTAACTAAATCATGGGAGTTACACTCCGAGAGCATAGCCAGACGCAGACACTCTCTTCTACATACAGTTATTCGTTTCATAACGATTAACTAAATCATGGGAGTTACACTCCGAGAGCATAGCCAGACGCAGGCACTCTCTTCTACATACAGTTATTCGTTTCATAACGATTAACTAAATCATGGGAGTTACACTCCGAGAGCATAGCCAGACGCAGGCACTCTCTTCTACATACAGTTATTCGTTTCATAACGATTAACTAAATCATGGGAGTTACACTCCGAGAGCATACATAGCCAGACGTAGGCACTCTCTTTTACATACAGTTATTCGTTTCATAACGATTAACTAAATCATGGGAGTTACACTCCGAGAGCATAGCCAGACGCAGGCACTCTCTTCAACATACAGTTATTCGTTTCATAACGATTAACTAAATCATGGGAGTTACACTCCGAGAGCATACATAGCCAGACGTAGGCACTCTCTTCTACATACAGTTATTCGTTTCATAACGATTAACTAAATCATGGGAGTTACACTCCGAGAGCATAGCCAGACGCAGGCACTCTCTTCTACATACAGTTATTCGTTTCATAACGATTAACTAAATCATGGGAGTTACACTCCGAGAGCATAGCCAGACGCAGGCACTCTCTTCTACATACAGTTATTCGTTTCATAACGATTAACTAAATCATGGGAGTTACACTCCGAGAGCATAGCCAGACGCAAGCACTGTCTTCTACATACAGTTATTCGTTTCATAACGATTAACTAAATCATGGGACTTACACTCCGAGAGCATAGCCAGACGCAGGCACTCTCTTCAACATACAGTTATTCGTTTCATAACGATTAACTAAATTATGGCAGTTACACTCCGAGAGCATACATAGCCAGACGTAGGCACTCTCTTCTACATACAGTTATTCGTTTCATAACGATTAACTAAATCATGGGAGTTACACTCCGAGAGCATAGCCAGACGCAGGCACTCTCTTCTACATACAGTTATTCGTTTCATAACGATTAACTAAATCATGGGAGTTACACTCCGAGAGCATAGCCAGACGCAGGCACTCTCTTCTACATACAGTTATTCGTTTCATAACGATTAACTAAATCATGGGAGTTACACTCCGAGAGCATAGCCAGACGCAGGCACTCTCTTCAACATACAGTTATTCGTTTCATAACGATTAACTAAATCATGGGAGTTACACTCCGAGAGCATAGCCAGACGCAGGCACTCTCTTCTACATACAGTTATTCGTTTCATAACGATTAACTAAATCATGGGAGTTACACTCCGAGAGCATAGCCAGACGCAGGCACTCTCTTCAACATACAGTCATTCGTTTCATAACGATTAACTAAATCATGGGAGTTACACTCCGAGAGCATAGCCAGACGCAGGCACTCTCTTCTACATACAGTTATTCGTTTCATAACGATTAACTAAATCATGGGAGTTACACTCCGAGAGCATAGCCAGACGCAGGCACTCTCTTCAACATACAGTTATTCGTTTCATAACGATTAACTAAATCATGGGAGTTACACTCCGAGAGCATACATAGCCAGACGCAGGCACTCTCTTCAACATACAGTTATTCGTTTCATAACGATTAACTAAATCATGGGAGTTACACTCCGAGAGCATAGCCAGACGCAGGCACTCTCTTCTACATACAGTTATTCGTTTCATAACGATTAACTAAATCATGGGAGTTACACTCCGAGAGCATAGCCAGACGCAGGCACTCTCTTCTACGTACAGTTTTTCTTTTCATAACGATTAACTAAATCATGGGACTTACACTCCGAGAGCATAGCCAGACGCAGGCACTCTCTTCAACATACAGTTATTCGTTTCATAACGATTAACTAAATCATGGCAGTTACACTCCGAGAGCATACATAGCCAGACGTAGGCACTCTCTTCTACATACAGTTATTCGTTTCATAACGATTAACTAAATCATGGGAGTTACACTCCGAGAGCATAGCCAGACGCAGGCACTCTCTTCAACATACAGTTATTCGTTTCATAACGATTAACTAAATCATGGGAGTTACACTCCGAGAGCATACATAGCCAGACGTAGGCACTCTCTTCTACATACAGTTATTCGTTTCATAACGATTAACTAAATCATGGGAGTTACACTCCGAGAGCATAGCCAGACGCAGGCACTCTCTTCTACATACAGTTATTCGTTTCATAACGATTAACTAAATCATGGGAGTTACACTCCGAGAGCATAGCCAGACGCAGGCACTCTCTTCTACATACAGTTATTCGTTTCATAACGATTAACTAAATCATGGGAGTTACACTCCGAGAGCATAGCCAGACGCAAGCACTGTCTTCTACATACAGTTATTCGTTTCATAACGATTAACTAAATCATGGGAGTTACACTCCGAGAGCATAGCCAGACGCAGGCACTCTCTTCTACATACAGTTATTCGTTTCATAACGATTAACTAAATCATGGGAGTTACACTCCGAGAGCATAGCCAGACGCAGGCACTCTCTTCTACATACAGTTATTCGTTTCATAACGATTAACTTAATCATGGGAGTTACACTCCGAGAGCATAGCCAGACGCAGGCACTCTCTTCAACATACAGTTATTCGTTTCATAACGATTAACTAAATCATGGGAGTTACACTCCGAGAGCATAGCCAGACGCAGGCACTCTCTTCAACATACAGTTATTCGTTTCATAACGATTAACTAAATCATGGGAGTTACACTCCGAGAGCATAGCCAGACGCAGGCACTCTCTTCTACATACAGTTATTCGTTTCATAACGATTAACTAAATCATGGGAGTTACACTCCGAGAGCATAGCCAGACGCAGACACTCTCTTCTACATACAGTTATTCGTTTCATAACGATTAACTAAATCATGGGAGTTACACTCCGAGAGCATAGCCAGACGCAGGCACTCTCTTCTACATACAGTTATTCGTTTCATAACGATTAACTAAATCATGGGAGTTACACTCCGAGAGCATAGCCAGACGCAGGCACTCTCTTCTACATACAGTTATTCGTTTCATAACGATTAACTAAAGCATGGGAGTTACACTCCGAGAGCATAGCCAGACGCAGGCACTCTCTTCTACATACAGTTATTCGTTTCATAACGATTAACTAAATCATGGGAGTTACACTCCGAGAGCATAGCCAGACGCAGGCACTCTCTTCAACATACAGTTATTCGTTTCATAACGATTAACTAAATCATGGGAGTTACACTCCGAGAGCATAGCCAGACGCAGGCACTCTCTTCTACATACAGTTATTCGTTTCATAACGATTAACTAAATCATGGGAGTTACACTCCGAGAGCATAGCCAGACGCAGGCACTCTCTTCAACATACAGTTATTCGTTTCATAACGATTAACTAAATCATGGGAGTTACACTCCGAGAGCATAGCCAGACGCAGGCACTCTCTTCAACATACAGTTATTCGTTTCATAACGATTAACTAAATCATGGGAGTTACACTCCGAGAGCATAGCCAGATGCAGGCACTCTCTTCAACATACAGTTATTCGTTTCATAACGATTAACTAAATCATGGGAGTTACACTCCGAGAGCATAGCCAGACGCAGACACTCTCTTCTACATACAGTTATTCGTTTCATAACGATTAACTAAATCATGGGAGTTACACTCCGAGAGCATAGCCAGACGCAGGCACTCTCTTCTACATACAGTTATTCGTTTCATAACGATTAACTAAATCATGGGAGTTACACTCCGAGAGCATAGCCAGACGCAGGCACTCTCTTCTACATACAGTTATTCGTTTCATAACGATTAACTAAATCATGGGAGTTACACTCCGAGAGCATACATAGCCAGACGTAGGCACTCTCTTTTACATACAGTTATTCGTTTCATAACGATTAACTAAATCATGGGAGTTACACTCCGAGAGCATAGCCAGACGCAGGCACTCTCTTCAACATACAGTTATTCGTTTCATAACGATTAACTAAATCATGGGAGTTACACTCCGAGAGCATACATAGCCAGACGTAGGCACTCTCTTCTACATACAGTTATTCGTTTCATAACGATTAACTAAATCATGGGAGTTACACTCCGAGAGCATAGCCAGACGCAGGCACTCTCTTCTACATACAGTTATTCGTTTCATAACGATTAACTAAATCATGGGAGTTACACTCCGAGAGCATAGCCAGACGCAAGCACTGTCTTCTACATACAGTTATTCGTTTCATAACGATTAACTAAATCATGGGACTTACACTCCGAGAGCATAGCCAGACGCAGGCACTCTCTTCAACATACAGTTATTCGTTTCATAACGATTAACTAAATTATGGCAGTTACACTCCGAGAGCATACATAGCCAGACGTAGGCACTCTCTTCTACATACAGTTATTCGTTTCATAACGATTAACTAAATCATGGGAGTTACACTCCGAGAGCATAGCCAGACGCAGGCACTCTCTTCAACATACAGTTATTCGTTTCATAACGATTAACTAAATCATGGGAGTTACACTCCGAGAGCATACATAGCCAGACGTAGGCACTCTCTTCTACATACAGTTATTCGTTTCATAACGATTAACTAAATCATGGGAGTTACACTCCGAGAGCATAGCCAGACGCAGGCACTCTCTTCTACATACAGTTATTCGTTTCATAACGATTAACTAAATCATGGCAGTTACACTCCGAGAGCATAGCCAGACGCAGGCACTCTCTTCTACATACAGTTATTCGTTTCATAACGATTAACTAAATCATGGGAGTTACACTCCGAGAGCATAGCCAGACGCAGGCACTCTCTTCTACATACAGTTATTCGTTTCATAACGATTAACTAAATCATGGGAGTTACACTCCGAGAGCATACATAGCCAGACGTAGGCACTCTCTTCAACATACAGTTATTCGTTTCATAACGATTAACTAAATCATGGGAGTTACACTCCGAGAGCATAGCCAGACGCAGGCACTCTCTTCTACATACAGTTATTCGTTTCATAACGATTAACTAAATCATGGGAGTTACACTCCGAGAGCATAGCCAGACGCAGGCACTCTCTACTACATACAGTTATTCGTTTCATAACAATTAACTAAATCATGGGAGTTACACTCCGAGAGCATAGCCAGACGCAGGCACTCTCTTCTACATACAGTTATTCGTTTCATAACGATTAACTAAATCATGGGAGTTACACTCCGAGAGCATAGCCAGACGCAGGCACTCTCTTCTACATACAGTTATTCGTTTCATAACGATTAACTAAATCATGGGAGTTACACTCCGAGAGCATACATAGCCAGACGTAGGCACTCTCTTCTACATACAGTTATTCGTTTCATAACGATTAACTAAATCATGGGAGTAACACTCCGAGAGCATAGCCAGACGCAGGCACTCTCTTCAACATACAGTTATTCGTTTCATAACGATTAACTAAATCATGGGAGTTACACCCCGAGAGCATACATAGCCAGACGTAGGCACTCTCTTCTACATACAGTTATTCGTTTCATAACGATTAACTAAATCATGGGAGTTACACTCCGAGAGCATAGCCAGACGCAGGCACTCTCTTCAACATACAGTTATTCGTTTCATAACGATTAACTAAATCATGGGAGTTACACTCCGAGAGCATAGCCAGACGCAGGCACTCTCTTCAACATACAGTTATTCGTTTCATAACGATTAACTAAATCATGGGAGTTACACTCCGAGAGCATAGCCAGACGCAGGCACTCTCTTCAACATACAGTTATTCGTTTCATAACGATTAACTAAATCATGGGAGTTACACTCCGAGAGCATAGCCAGACGCAGGCACTCTCTTCAACATACAGTCATTCGTTTCATAACGATTAACTAAATCATGGGAGTTACACTCCGAGAGCATAGCCAGACGCAGGCACTCTCTTCAACATACAGTTATTCGTTTCATAACGATTAACTAAATCATGGGAGTTACACTCCGAGAGCATAGCCAGACGCAGGCACTCTCTTCAACATACAGTTATTCGTTTCATAACGATTAACTAAATCATGGGAGTAACACTCCGAGAGCATAGCCAGACGCAGGCACTCTCTTCAACATACAGTCATTCGTTTCATAACGATTAACTAAATCATGGGAGTTACACTCCGAGAGCATAGCCAGACGCAGGCACTCTCTTCTACATACAGTTATTCGTTTCATAACGATTAACTAAATCATGGGAGTTACACTCCGAGAGCATAGCCAGACGCAGGCACTCTCTTCAACATACAGTTATTCGTTTCATAACGATTAACTAAATCATGGGAGTTACACTCCGAGAGCATACATAGCCAGACGTAGGCACTCTCTTCTACATACAGTTATTCGTTTCATAACGATTAACTAAATCATGGGAGTTACACTCCGAGAGCATAGCCAGACGCAGGCACTCTCTTCTACATACAGTTATTCGTTTCATAACGATTAACTAAATCATGGGAGTTACACTCCGAGAGCATAGCCAGACGCAGGCACTCTCTTCAACATACAGTTATTCGTTTCATAACGATTAACTAAATCATGGGAGTTACACTCCGAGAGCATAGCCAGACGCAGGCACTCTCTTCTACATACAGTTATTCGTTTCATAACGATTAACTAAATCATGGGAGTTACACTCCGAGAGCATAGCCAGACGCAGGCACTCTCTTCAACATACAGTCATTCGTTTCATAACGATTAACTAAATCATGGGAGTTACACTCCGAGAGCATAGCCAGACGCAGGCACTCTCTTCTACATACAGTTATTCGTTTCATAACGATTAACTAAATCATGGGAGTTACACTCCGAGAGCATAGCCAGACGCAGGCACTCTCTTCAACATACAGTTATTCGTTTCATAACGATTAACTAAATCATGGGAGTTACACTCCGAGAGCATACATAGCCAGACGCAGGCACTCTCTTCAACATACAGTTATTCGTTTCATAACGATTAACTAAATCATGGGAGTTACACTCCGAGAGCATAGCCAGACGCAGGCACTCTCTTCTACATACAGTTATTCGTTTCATAACGATTAACTAAATCATGGGAGTTACACTCCGAGAGCATAGCCAGACGCAGGCACTCTCTTCTACATACAGTTATTCGTTTCATAACGATTAACTAAATCATGGGAGTTACACTCCGAGAGCATACATAGCCAGACGTAGGCACTCTCTTTTACATACAGTTATTCGTTTCATAACGATTAACTAAATCATGGGAGTTACACTCCGAGAGCATAGCCAGACGCAGGCACTCTCTTCAACATACAGTTATTCGTTTCATAACGATTAACTAAATCATGGGAGTTACACTCCGAGAGCATACATAGCCAGACGTAGGCACTCTCTTCTACATACAGTTATTCGTTTCATAACGATTAACTAAATCATGGGAGTTACACTCCGAGAGCATAGCCAGACGCAGGCACTCTCTTCTACATACAGTTATTCGTTTCATAACGATTAACTAAATCATGGGAGTTACACTCCGAGAGCATAGCCAGACGCAGGAACTCTCTTCTACATACAGTTATTCGTTTCATAACGATTAACTAAATCATGGGAGTTACACTCCGAGAGCATAGCCAGACGCAAGCACTGTCTTCTACATACAGTTATTCGTTTCATAACGATTAACTAAATCATGGGAGTTACACTCCGAGAGCATAGCCAGACGCAGGCACTCTCTTCTACATACAGTTATTCGTTTCATAACGATTAACTAAATCATGGGAGTTACACTCCGAGAGCATAGCCAGACGCAGGCACTCTCTTCTACATACAGTTATTCGTTTCATAACGATTAACTAAATCATGGGAGTTACACTCCGAGAGCATAGCCAGACGCAGGCACTCTCTTCTACATACAGTTATTCGTTTCATAACGATTAACTTAATCATGGGAGTTACACTCCGAGAGCATAGCCAGACGCAGGCACTCTCTTCTACATACAGTTATTCGTTTCATAACGATTAACTAAATCATGGGAGTTACACTCCGAGAGCATAGCCAGACGCAGGCACTCTCTTCAACATACAGTTATTCGTTTCATAACGATTAACTAAATCATGGGAGTTACACTCCGAGAGCATAGCCAGACGCAGGCACTCTCTTCTACATACAGTTATTCGTTTCATAACGATTAACTAAATCATGGGAGTTACACTCCGAGAGCATAGCCAGACGCAGACACTCTCTTCTACATACAGTTATTCGTTTCATAACGATTAACTAAATCATGGGAGTTACACTCCGAGAGCATAGCCAGACGCAGGCACTCTCTTCTACATACAGTTATTCGTTTCATAACGATTAACTAAATCATGGGAGTTACACTCCGAGAGCATAGCCAGACGCAGGCACTCTCTTCTACATACAGTTATTCGTTTCATAACGATTAACTAAATCATGGGAGTTACACTCCGAGAGCATAGCCAGACGCAGGCACTCTCTTCTACATACAGTTATTCGTTTCATAACGATTAACTAAATCATGGGAGTTACACTCCGAGAGCATAGCCAGACGCAGGCACTCTCTTCAACATACAGTTATTCGTTTCATAACGATTAACTAAATCATGGGAGTTACACTCCGAGAGCATAGCCAGACGCAGGCACTCTCTTCTACATACAGTTATTCGTTTCATAACGATTAACTAAATCATGGGAGTTACACTCCGAGAGCATAGCCAGACGCAGGCACTCTCTTCAACATACAGTTATTCGTTTCATAACGATTAACTAAATCATGGGAGTTACACTCCGAGAGCATAGCCAGACGCAGGCACTCTCTTCAACATACAGTTATTCGTTTCATAACGATTAACTAAATCATGGGAGTTACACTCCGAGAGCATAGCCAGATGCAGGCACTCTCTTCAACATACAGTTATTCGTTTCATAACGATTAACTAAATCATGGGAGTTACACTCCGAGAGCATAGCCAGACGCAGACACTCTCTTCTACATACAGTTATTCGTTTCATAACGATTAACTAAATCATGGGAGTTACACTCCGAGAGCATAGCCAGACGCAGGCACTCTCTTCTACATACAGTTATTCGTTTCATAACGATTAACTAAATCATGGGAGTTACACTCCGAGAGCATATCCAGACGCAGGCACTCTCTTCTACATACAGTTATTCGTTTCATAACGATTAACTAAATCATGGGAGTTACACTCCGAGAGCATACATAGCCAGACGTAGGCACTCTCTTTTACATACAGTTATTCGTTTCATAACGATTAACTAAATCATGGGAGTTACACTCCGAGAGCATAGCCAGACGCAGGCACTCTCTTCAACATACAGTTATTCGTTTCATAACGATTAACTAAATCATGGGAGTTACACTCCGAGAGCATACATAGCCAGACGTAGGCACTCTCTTCTACATACAGTTATTCGTTTCATAACGATTAACTAAATCATGGGAGTTACACTCCGAGAGCATAGCCAGACGCAGGCACTCTCTTCTACATACAGTTATTCGTTTCATAACGATTAACTAAATCATGGGAGTTACACTCCGAGAGCATAGCCAGACGCAGGCACTCTCTTCTACATACAGTTATTCGTTTCATAACGATTAACTAAATCATGGGAGTTACACTCCGAGAGCATAGCCAGACGCAAGCACTGTCTTCTACATACAGTTATTCGTTTCATAACGATTAACTAAATCATGGGAGTTACACTCCGAGAGCATAGCCAGACGCAGGCACTCTCTTCTACATACAGTTATTCGTTTCATAACGATTAACTAAATCATGGGAGTTACACTCCGAGAGCATAGCCAGACGCAGGCACTCTCTTCTACATACAGTTATTCGTTTCATAACGATTAACTAAATCATGGGAGTTACACTCCGAGAGCATAGCCAGACGCAGGCACTCTCTTCAACATACAGTTATTCGTTTCATAACGATTAACTAAATCATGGGAGTTACACTCCGAGAGCATACATAGCCAGACGTAGGCACTCTCTTCTACATACAGTTATTCGTTTCATAACGATTAACTAAATCATGGGAGTTACACTCCGAGAGCATAGCCAGACGCAGGCACTCTCTTCAACATACAGTTATTCGTTTCATAACGATTAACTAAATCATGGGAGTTACACTCCGAGAGCATACATAGCCAGACGTAGGCACTCTCTTCTACATACAGTTATTCGTTTCATAACGATTAACTAAATCATGGGAGTTACACTCCGAGAGCATAGCCAGACGCAGGCACTCTCTTCTACATACAGTTATTCGTTTCATAACGATTAACTAAATCATGGGAGTTACACTCCGAGAGCATAGCCAGACGCAGGCACTCTCTTCAACATACAGTTATTCGTTTCATAACGATTAACTAAATCATGGGAGTTACACTCCGAGAGCATAGCCAGACGCAGGCACTCTCTTCTACATACAGTTATTCGTTTCATAACGATTAACTAAATCATGGGAGTTACACTCCGAGAGCATAGCCAGACGCAGGCACTCTCTTCAACATACAGTCATTCGTTTCATAACGATTAACTAAATCATGGGAGTTACACTCCGAGAGCATAGCCAGACGCAGGCACTCTCTTCTACATACAGTTATTCGTTTCATAACGATTAACTAAATCATGGGAGTTACACTCCGAGAGCATAGCCAGACGCAGGCACTCTCTTCAACATACAGTTATTCGTTTCATAACGATTAACTAAATCATGGGAGTTACACTCCGAGAGCATACATAGCCAGACGTAGGCACTCTCTTCAACATACAGTTATTCGTTTCATAACGATTAATTAAATCATGGGAGTTACACTCCGAGAGCATAGCCAGACGCAGGCACTCTCTTCTACATACAGTTATTCGTTTCATAACGATTAACTAAATCATGGGAGTTACACTCCGAGAGCATAGCCAGACGCAGGCACTCTCTTCTACGTACAGTTTTTCTTTTCATAACGATTAACTAAATCATGGGACTTACACTCCGAGAGCATAGCCAGACGCAGGCACTCTCTTCAACATACAGTTATTCGTTTCATAACGATTAACTAAATCATGGCAGTTACACTCCGAGAGCATACATAGCCAGACGTAGGCACTCTCTTCTACATACAGTTATTCGTTTCATAACGATTAACTAAATCATGGGAGTTACACTCCGAGAGCATAGCCAGACGCAGGCACTCTCTTCAACATACAGTTATTCGTTTCATAACGATTAACTAAATCATGGGAGTTACACTCCGAGAGCATACATAGCCAGACGTAGGCACTCTCTTCTACATACAGTTATTCGTTTCATAACGATTAACTAAATCATGGGAGTTACACTCCGAGAGCATAGCCAGACGCAGGCACTCTCTTCTACATACAGTTATTCGTTTCATAACGATTAACTAAATCATGGGAGTTACACTCCGAGAGCATAGCCAGACGCAGGCACTCTCTTCTACATACAGTTATTCGTTTCATAACGATTAACTAAATCATGGGAGTTACACTCCGAGAGCATAGCCAGACGCAAGCACTGTCTTCTACATACAGTTATTCGTTTCATAACGATTAACTAAATCATGGGAGTTACACTCCGAGAGCATAGCCAGACGCAGGCACTCTCTTCTACATACAGTTATTCGTTTCATAACGATTAACTAAATCATGGGAGTTACACTCCGAGAGCATAGCCAGACGCAGGCACTCTCTTCTACATACAGTTATTCGTTTCATAACGATTAACTTAATCATGGGAGTTACACTCCGAGAGCATAGCCAGACGCAGGCACTCTCTTCTACATACAGTTATTCGTTTCATAACGATTAACTAAATCATGGGAGTTACACTCCGAGAGCATAGCCAGACGCAGGCACTCTCTTCAACATACAGTTATTCGTTTCATAACGATTAACTAAATCATGGGAGTTACACTCCGAGAGCATAGCCAGACGCAGGCACTCTCTTCTACATACAGTTATTCGTTTCATAACGATTAACTAAATCATGGGAGTTACACTCCGAGAGCATAGCCAGACGCAGACACTCTCTTCTACATACAGTTATTCGTTTCATAACGATTAACTAAATCATGGGAGTTACACTCCGAGAGCATAGCCAGACGCAGGCACTCTCTTCTACATACAGTTATTCGTTTCATAACGATTAACTAAATCATGGGAGTTACACTCCGAGAGCATAGCCAGACGCAGGCACTCTCTTCTACATACAGTTATTCGTTTCATAACGATTAACTAAATCATGGGAGTTACACTCCGAGAGCATAGCCAGACGCAGGCACTCTCTTCTACATACAGTTATTCGTTTCATAACGATTAACTAAATCATGGGAGTTACACTCCGAGAGCATAGCCAGACGCAGGCACTCTCTTCAACATACAGTTATTCGTTTCATAACGATTAACTAAATCATGGGAGTTACACTCCGAGAGCATAGCCAGACGCAGGCACTCTCTTCTACATACAGTTATTCGTTTCATAACGATTAACTAAATCATGGGAGTTACACTCCGAGAGCATAGCCAGACGCAGGCACTCTCTTCAACATACAGTTATTCGTTTCATAACGATTAACTAAATCATGGGAGTTACACTCCGAGAGCATAGCCAGACGCAGGCACTCTCTTCAACATACAGTTATTCGTTTCATAACGATTAACTAAATCATGGGAGTTACACTCCGAGAGCATAGCCAGATGCAGGCACTCTCTTCAACATACAGTTATTCGTTTCATAACGATTAACTAAATCATGGGAGTTACACTCCGAGAGCATAGCCAGACGCAGACACTCTCTTCTACATACAGTTATTCGTTTCATAACGATTAACTAAATCATGGGAGTTACACTCCGAGAGCATAGCCAGACGCAGGCACTCTCTTTTACATACAGTTATTCGTTTCATAACGATTAACTAAATCATGGGAGTTACACTCCGAGAGCATAGCCAGACGCAGGCACTCTCTTCTACATACAGTTATTCGTTTCATAACGATTAACTAAATCATGGGAGTTACACTCCGAGAGCATACATAGCCAGACGTAGGCACTCTCTTTTACATACAGTTATTCGTTTCATAACGATTAACTAAATCATGGGAGTTACACTCCGAGAGCATAGCCAGACGCAGGCACTCTCTTCAACATACAGTTATTCGTTTCATAACGATTAACTAAATCATGGGAGTTACACTCCGAGAGCATACATAGCCAGACGTAGGCACTCTCTTCTACATACAGTTATTCGTTTCATAACGATTAACTAAATCATGGGAGTTACACTCCGAGAGCATAGCCAGACGCAGGCACTCTCTTCTACATACAGTTATTCGTTTCATAACGATTAACTAAATCATGGGAGTTACACTCCGAGAGCATAGCCAGACGCAGGCACTCTCTTCTACATACAGTTATTCGTTTCATAACGATTAACTAAATCATGGGAGTTACACTCCGAGAGCATAGCCAGACGCAAGCACTGTCTTCTACATACAGTTATTCGTTTCATAACGATTAACTAAATCATGGGACTTACACTCCGAGAGCATAGCCAGACGCAGGCACTCTCTTCAACATACAGTTATTCGTTTCATAACGATTAACTAAATCATGGCAGTTACACTCCGAGAGCATACATAGCCAGACGTAGGCACTCTCTTCTACATACAGTTATTCGTTTCATAACGATTAACTAAATCATGGGAGTTACACTCCGAGGGCATAGCCAGACGCAGGCACTCTCTTCAACATACAGTTATTCGTTTCATAACGATTAACTAAATCATGGGAGTTACACTCCGAGAGCATACATAGCCAGACGTAGGCACTCTCTTCTACATACAGTTATTCGTTTCATAACGATTAACTAAATCATGGGAGTTACACTCCGAGAGCATAGCCAGACGCAGGCACTCTCTTCTACATACAGTTATTCGTTTCATAACGATTAACTAAATCATGGCAGTTACACTCCGAGAGCATAGCCAGACGCAGGCACTCTCTTCTACATACAGTTATTCGTTTCATAACGATTAACTAAATCATGGGAGTTACACTCCGAGAGCATAGCCAGACGCAGGCACTCTCTTCTACATACAGTTATTCGTTTCATAACGATTAACTAAATCATGGGAGTTACACTCCGAGAGCATAGCCAGACGCAGGCACTCTCTTCTACATACAGTTATTCGTTTCATAACGATTAACTAAATCATGGGAGTTACACTCCGAGAGCATAGCCAGACGCAGGCACTCTCTTCTACATACAGTTATTCGTTTCATAACGATTAACTAAATCATGGGAGTTACACTCCGAGAGCATAGCCAGACGCAGGCACTCTCTTCTACATACAGTTATTCGTTTCATAACGATTAACTAAATCATGGGAGTTACACTCCGAGAGCATACATAGCCAGACGTAGGCACTCTCTTCAACATACAGTTATTCGTTTCATAACGATTAACTAAATCATGGGAGTTACACTCCGAGAGCATAGCCAGACGCAGGCACTCTCTTCTACATACAGTTATTCGTTTCATAACGATTAACTAAATCATGGGAGTTACACTCCGAGAGCATAGCCAGACGCAGGCACTCTCTACTACATACAGTTATTCGTTTCATAACAATTAACTAAATCATGGGAGTTACACTCCGAGAGCATAGCCAGACGCAGGCACTCTCTTCTACATACAGTTATTCGTTTCATAACGATTAACTAAATCATGGGAGTTACACTCCGAGAGCATAGCCAGACGCAGGCACTCTCTTCTACATACAGTTATTCGTTTCATAACGATTAACTAAATCATGGGAGTTACACTCCGAGAGCATACATAGCCAGACGTAGGCACTCTCTTCTACATACAGTTATTCGTTTCATAACGATTAACTAAATCATGGGAGTAACACTCCGAGAGCATAGCCAGACGCAGGCACTCTCTTCAACATACAGTTATTCGTTTCATAACGATTAACTAAATCATGGGAGTTACACCCCGAGAGCATACATAGCCAGACGTAGGCACTCTCTTCTACATACAGTTATTCGTTTCATAACGATTAACTAAATCATGGGAGTTACACTCCGAGAGCATAGCCAGACGCAGGCACTCTCTTCAACATACAGTTATTCGTTTCATAACGATTAACTAAATCATGGGAGTTACACTCCGAGAGCATAGCCAGACGCAGGCACTCTCTTCAACATACAGTTATTCGTTTCATAACGATTAACTAAATCATGGGAGTTACACTCCGAGAGCATAGCCAGACGCAGGCACTCTCTTCTACATACAGTTATTCGTTTCATAACGATTAACTAAATCATGGGAGTTACACTCCGAGAGCATAGCCAGACGCAGGCACTCTCTTCAACATACAGTCATTCGTTTCATAACGATTAACTAAATCATGGGAGTTACACTCCGAGAGCATAGCCAGACGCAGGCACTCTCTTCAACATACAGTTATTCGTTTCATAACGATTAACTAAATCATGGGAGTTACACTCCGAGAGCATAGCCAGACGCAGGCACTCTCTACAACATACAGTTATTCGTTTCATAAGGATTAACTAAATCATGGGAGTAACACTCCGAGAGCAGAGCCAGACGCAGGCACTCTCTTCAACATACAGTCATTCGTTTCATAACGATTAACTAAATCATGGGAGTTACACTCCGAGAGCATAGCCAGACGCAGGCACTCTCTTCTACATACAGTTATTCGTTTCATAACGATTAACTAAATCATGGGAGTTACACTCCGAGAGCATAGCCAGACGCAGGCACTCTCTTCAACATACAGTTATTCGTTTCATAACGATTAACTAAATCATGGGAGTTACACTCCGAGAGCATACATAGCCAGACGTAGGCACTCTCTTCTACATACAGTTATTCGTTTCATAACGATTAACTAAATCATGGGAGTTACACTCCGAGAGCATAGCCAGACGCAGGCACTCTCTTCTACATACAGTTATTCGTTTCATAACGATTAACTAAATCATGGGAGTTACACTCCGAGAGCATAGCCAGACGCAGGCACTCTCTTCAACATACAGTTATTCGTTTCATAACGATTAACTAAATCATGGGAGTTACACTCCGAGAGCATAGCCAGACGCAGGCACTCTCTTCTACATACAGTTATTCGTTTCATAACGATTAACTAAATCATGGGAGTTACACTCCGAGAGCATAGCCAGACGCAGGCACTCTCTTCAACATACAGTCATTCGTTTCATAACGATTAACTAAATCATGGGAGTTACACTCCGAGAGCATAGCCAGACGCAGGCACTCTCTTCTACATACAGTTATTCGTTTCATAACGATTAACTAAATCATGGGAGTTACACTCCGAGAGCATAGCCAGACGCAGGCACTCTCTTCAACATACAGTTATTCGTTTCATAACGATTAACTAAATCATGGGAGTTACACTCCGAGAGCATACATAGCCAGACGTAGGCACTCTCTTCAACATACAGTTATTCGTTTCATAACGATTAACTAAATCATGGGAGTTACACTCCGAGAGCATAGCCAGACGCAGGCACTCTCTTCTACATACAGTTATTCGTTTCATAACGATTAACTAAATCATGGGAGTTACACTCCGAGAGCATAGCCAGACGCAGGCACTCTCTTCTACATACAGTTATTCGTTTCATAACGATTAACTAAATCATGGGAGTTACACTCCGAGAGCATACATAGCCAGACGTAGGCACTCTCTTTTACATACAGTTATTCGTTTCATAACGATTAACTAAATCATGGGAGTTACACTCCGAGAGCATAGCCAGACGCAGGCACTCTCTTCAACATACAGTTATTCGTTTCATAACGATTAACTAAATCATGGGAGTTACACTCCGAGAGCATACATAGCCAGACGTAGGCACTCTCTTCTACATACAGTTATTCGTTTCATAACGATTAACTAAATCATGGGAGTTACACTCCGAGAGCATAGCCAGACGCAGGCACTCTCTTCTACATACAGTTATTCGTTTCATAACGATTAACTAAATCATGGGAGTTACACTCCGAGAGCATAGCCAGACGCAGGCACTCTCTTCTACATACAGTTATTCGTTTCATAACGATTAACTAAATCATGGGAGTTACACTCCGAGAGCATAGCCAGACGCAAGCACTGTCTTCTACATACAGTTATTCGTTTCATAACGATTAACTAAATCATGGGAGTTACACTCCGAGAGCATAGCCAGACGCAGGCACTCTCTTCTACATACAGTTATTCGTTTCATAACGATTAACTAAATCATGGGAGTTACACTCCGAGAGCATAGCCAGACGCAGGCACTCTCTTCTACATACAGTTATTCGTTTCATAACGATTAACTAAATCATGGGAGTTACACTCCGAGAGCATAGCCAGACGCAGGCACTCTCTTCTACATACAGTTATTCGTTTCATAACGATTAACTTAATCATGGGAGTTACACTCCGAGAGCATAGCCAGACGCAGGCACTCTCTTCTACATACAGTTATTCGTTTCATAACGATTAACTAAATCATGGGAGTTACACTCCGAGAGCATAGCCAGACGCAGGCACTCTCTTCAACATACAGTTATTCGTTTCATAACGATTAACTAAATCATGGGAGTTACACTCCGAGAGCATAGCCAGACGCAGGCACTCTCTTCTACATACAGTTATTCGTTTCATAACGATTAACTAAATCATGGGAGTTACACTCCGAGAGCATAGCCAGACGCAGACACTCTCTTCTACATACAGTTATTCGTTTCATAACGATTAACTAAATCATGGGAGTTACACTCCGAGAGCATAGCCAGACGCAGGCACTCTCTTCTACATACAGTTATTCGTTTCATAACGATTAACTAAATCATGGGAGTTACACTCCGAGAGCATAGCCAGACGCAGGCACTCTCTTCTACATACAGTTATTCGTTTCATAACGATTAACTAAATCATGGGAGTTACACTCCGAGAGCATAGCCAGACGCAGGCACTCTCTTCTACATACAGTTATTCGTTTCATAACGATTAACTAAATCATGGGAGTTACACTCCGAGAGCATAGCCAGACGCAGGCACTCTCTTCAACATACAGTTATTCGTTTCATAACGATTAACTAAATCATGGGAGTTACACTCCGAGAGCATAGCCAGACGCAGGCACTCTCTTCTACATACAGTTATTCGTTTCATAACGATTAACTAAATCATGGGAGTTACACTCCGAGAGCATAGCCAGACGCAGGCACTCTCTTCAACATACAGTTATTCGTTTCATAACGATTAACTAAATCATGGGAGTTACACTCCGAGAGCATAGCCAGACGCAGGCACTCTCTTCAACATACAGTTATTCGTTTCATAACGATTAACTAAATCATGGGAGTTACACTCCGAGAGCATAGCCAGATGCAGGCACTCTCTTCAACATACAGTTATTCGTTTCATAACGATTAACTAAATCATGGGAGTTACACTCCGAGAGCATAGCCAGACGCAGACACTCTCTTCTACATACAGTTATTCGTTTCATAACGATTAACTAAATCATGGGAGTTACACTCCGAGAGCATAGCCAGACGCAGGCACTCTCTTCTACATACAGTTATTCGTTTCATAACGATTAACTAAATCATGGGAGTTACACTCCGAGAGCATAGCCAGACGCAGGCACTCTCTTCTACATACAGTTATTCGTTTCATAACGATTAACTAAATCATGGGAGTTACACTCCGAGAGCATACATAGCCAGACGTAGGCACTCTCTTTTACATACAGTTATTCGTTTCATAACGATTAACTAAATCATGGGAGTTACACTCCGAGAGCATAGCCAGACGCAGGCACTCTCTTCAACATACAGTTATTCGTTTCATAACGATTAACTAAATCATGGGAGTTACACTCCGAGAGCATACATAGCCAGACGTAGGCACTCTCTTCTACATACAGTTATTCGTTTCATAACGATTAACTAAATCATGGGAGTTACACTCCGAGAGCATAGCCAGACGCAGGCACTCTCTTCTACATACAGTTATTCGTTTCATAACGATTAACTAAATCATGGGAGTTACACTCCGAGAGCATAGCCAGACGCAGGCACTCTCTTCTACATACAGTTATTCGTTTCATAACGATTAACTAAATCATGGGAGTTACACTCCGAGAGCATAGCCAGACGCAAGCACTGTCTTCTACATACAGTTATTCGTTTCATAACGATTAACTAAATCATGGGAGTTACACTCCGAGAGCATAGCCAGACGCAGGCACTCTCTTCTACATACAGTTATTCGTTTCATAACGATTAACTAAATCATGGGAGTTACACTCCGAGAGCATAGCCAGACGCAGGCACTCTCTTCTACATACAGTTATTCGTTTCATAACGATTAACTAAATCATGGGAGTTACACTCCGAGAGCATAGCCAGACGCAGGCACTCTCTTCTACATACAGTTATTCGTTTCATAACGATTAACTTAATCATGGGAGTTACACTCCGAGAGCATAGCCAGACGCAGGCACTCTCTTCTACATACAGTTATTCGTTTCATAACGATTAACTAAATCATGGGAGTTACACTCCGAGAGCATAGCCAGACGCAGGCACTCTCTTCAACATACAGTTATTCGTTTCATAACGATTAACTAAATCATGGGAGTTACCCTCCGAGGGCATAGCCAGACGCAGGCACTCTCTTCTACATACAGTTATTCGTTTCATAACGATTAACTAAATCATGGGAGTTACACTCCGAGAGCATAGCCAGACGCAGGCACTCTCTTCTACATACAGTTATTCGTTTCATAACGATTAACTAAATCATGGGAGTTACACTCCGAGAGCATAGCCAGACGCAGGCACTCTCTTCAACATACAGTTATTCGTTTCATAACGATTAACTAAATCATGGGAGTTACACTCCGAGAGCATAGCCAGACGCAGGCACTCTCTTCAACATACAGTTATTCGTTTCATAACGATTAACTAAATCATGGGAGTTACACTCCGAGAGCATAGCCAGACGCAGGCACTCTCTTCTACATACAGTTATTCGTTTCATAACGATTAACTAAATCATGGGAGTTACACTCCGAGAGCATAGCCAGACGCAGGCACTCTCTTCAACATACAGTTATTCGTTTCATAACGATTAACTAAATCATGGGAGTTACACTCCGAGAGCATAGCCAGACGCAGGCACTCTCTTCAACATACAGTTATTCGTTTCATAACGATTAACTAAATCATGGGAGTTACACTCCGAGAGCATAGCCAGACGCAGGCACTCTCTTCAACATACAGTTATTCGTTTCATAACGATTAACTAAATCATGGGAGTTACACTCCGAGAGCATAGCCAGACGCAGGCACTCTCTTCTACATACAGTTATTCGTTTCATAACGATTAACTAAATCATGGGAGTTACACTCCGAGAGCATAGCCAGACGCAGGCACTCTCTTCAACATACAGTTATTCGTTTCATAACGATTAACTAAATCATGGGAGTTACACTCCGAGAGCATAGCCAGACGCAGGCACTCTCTTCAACATACAGTTATTCGTTTCATAACGATTAACTAAATCATGGGAGTTACACTCCGAGAGCATACATAGCCAGACGTAGGCACTCTCTTCTACATACAGTTATTCGTTTCATAACGATTAACTAAATCATGGGAGTTACACTCCGAGAGCATAGCCAGACGCAGGCACTCTCTTCAACATACAGTTATTCGTTTCATAACGATTAACTAAATCATGGGAGTTACACCCCGAGAGCATACATAGCCAGACGTAGGCACTCTCTTCTACATACAGTTATTCGTTTCATAACGATTAACTAAATCATGGGAGTTACACTCCGAGAGCATAGCCAGACGCAGGCACTCTCTTCAACATACAGTTATTCGTTTCATAACGATTAACTAAATCATGGGAGTTACACTCCGAGAGCATAGCCAGACGCAGGCACTCTCTTCAACATACAGTTATTCGTTTCATAACGATTAACTAAATCATGGGAGTTACACTCCGAGAGCATACATAGCCAGACGTAGGCACTCTCTTCTACATACAGTTATTCGTTTCATAACGATTAACTAAATCATGGGAGTTACACTCCGAGAGCATACATAGCCAGACGTAGGCACTCTCTTCTACATACAGTTATTCGTTTCATAACGATTAACTAAATCATGGGAGTTACACTCCGAGAGCATAGCCAGACGCAGGCACTCTCTTCAACATACAGTTATTCGTTTCATAACGATTAACTAAATCATGGGAGTTACACTCCGAGAGCATAGCCAGACGCAGGCACTCTCTTCAACATACAGTTATTCGTTTCATAACGATTAACTAAATCATGGGAGTTACACTCCGAGAGCATAGCCAGACGCAGGCACTCTCTTCAACATACAGTTATTCGTTTCATAACGATTAACTAAATCATGGGAGTTACACTCCGAGAGCATAGCCAGACGCAGGCACTCTCTTCAACATACAGTTATTCGTTTCATAACGATTAACTAAATCATGGGAGTTACACTCCGAGAGCATAGCCAGACGCAGGCACTCTCTTCAACATACAGTTATTCGTTTCATAACGATTAACTAAATCATGGGAGTTACACTCCGAGAGCATAGCCAGACGCAGGCACTCTCTTCTACATACAGTTATTCGTTTCATAACGATTAACTAAATCATGGGAGTTACACTCCGAGAGCATAGCCAGACGCAGGCACTCTCTTCTACATACAGTTATTCGTTTCATAACGATTAACTAAATCATGGGAGTTACACTCCGAGAGCATAGCCAGACGCAGGCACTCTCTTCAACATACAGTTATTCGTTTCATAACGATTAACTAAATCATGGGAGTTACACTCCGAGAGCATAGCCAGACGCAGGCACTCTCTTCAACATACAGTTATTCGTTTCATAACGATTAACTAAATCATGGGAGTTACACTCCGAGAGCATAGCCAGACGCAGGCACTCTCTTCTACATACAGTTATTCGTTTCATAACGATTAACTAAATCATGGGAGTTACACTCCGAGAGCATAGCCAGACGCAGGCACTCTCTTCAACATACAGTTATTCGTTTCATAACGATTAACTAAATCATGGGAGTTACACTCCGAGAGCATAGCCAGACGCAGGCACTCTCTTCAACATACAGTTATTCGTTTCATAACGATTAACTAAATCATGGGAGTTACACTCCGAGAGCATAGCCAGACGCAGGCACTCTCTTCAACATACAGTTATTCGTTTCATAACGATTAACTAAATCATGGGAGTTACACTCCGAGAGCATAGCCAGACGCAGGCACTCTCTTCTACATACAGTTATTCGTTTCATAACGATTAACTAAATCATGGGAGTTACACTCCGAGAGCATAGCCAGACGCAGGCACTCTCTTCAACATACAGTTATTCGTTTCATAACGATTAACTAAATCATGGGAGTTACACTCCGAGAGCATAGCCAGACGCAGGCACTCTCTTCAACATACAGTTATTCGTTTCATAACGATTAACTAAATCATGGGAGTTACACTCCGAGAGCATACATAGCCAGACGTAGGCACTCTCTTCTACATACAGTTATTCGTTTCATAACGATTAACTAAATCATGGGAGTTACACTCCGAGAGCATAGCCAGACGCAGGCACTCTCTTCAACATACAGTTATTCGTTTCATAACGATTAACTAAATCATGGGAGTTACACCCCGAGAGCATACATAGCCAGACGTAGGCACTCTCTTCTACATACAGTTATTCGTTTCATAACGATTAACTAAATCATGGGAGTTACACTCCGAGAGCATAGCCAGACGCAGGCACTCTCTTCAACATACAGTTATTCGTTTCATAACGATTAACTAAATCATGGGAGTTACACTCCGAGAGCATAGCCAGACGCAGGCACTCTCTTCAACATACAGTTATTCGTTTCATAACGATTAACTAAATCATGGGAGTTACACTCCGAGAGCATACATAGCCAGACGTAGGCACTCTCTTCTACATACAGTTATTCGTTTCATAACGATTAACTAAATCATGGGAGTTACACTCCGAGAGCATACATAGCCAGACGTAGGCACTCTCTTCTACATACAGTTATTCGTTTCATAACGATTAACTAAATCATGGGAGTTACACTCCGAGAGCATAGCCAGACGCAGGCACTCTCTTCAACATACAGTTATTCGTTTCATAACGATTAACTAAATCATGGGAGTTACACTCCGAGAGCATAGCCAGACGCAGGCACTCTCTTCAACATACAGTTATTCGTTTCATAACGATTAACTAAATCATGGGAGTTACACTCCGAGAGCATAGCCAGACGCAGGCACTCTCTTCAACATACAGTTATTCGTTTCATAACGATTAACTAAATCATGGGAGTTACACTCCGAGAGCATAGCCAGACGCAGGCACTCTCTTCAACATACAGTTATTCGTTTCATAACGATTAACTAAATCATGGGAGTTACACTCCGAGAGCATACATAGCCAGACGTAGGCACTCTCTTCTACATACAGTTATTCGTTTCATAACGATTAACTAAATCATGGGAGTTACACTCCGAGAGCATAGCCAGACGCAGGCACTCTCTTCTACATACAGTTATTCGTTTCATAACGATTAACTAAATCATGGGAGTTACACTCCGAGAGCATACATAGCCAGACGTAGGCACTCTCTTCTACATACAGTTATTCGTTTCATAACGATTAACTAAATCATGGGAGTTACACTCCGAGAGCATAGCCAGACGCAGGCACTCTCTTCAACATACAGTTATTCGTTTCATAACGATTAACTAAATCATGGGAGTTACACTCCGAGAGCATACATAGCCAGACGTAGGCACTCTCTTCTACATACAGTTATTCGTTTCATAACGATTAACTAAATCATGGGAGTTACACTCCGAGAGCATAGCCAGACGCAGGCACTCTCTTCAACATACAGTTATTCGTTTCATAACGATTAACTAAATCATGGGAGTTACACCCCGAGAGCATACATAGCCAGACGTAGGCACTCTCTTCTACATACAGTTATTCGTTTCATAACGATTAACTAAATCATGGGAGTTACACTCCGAGAGCATAGCCAGACGCAGGCACTCTCTTCAACATACAGTTATTCGTTTCATAACGATTAACTAAATCATGGGAGTTACACTCCGAGAGCATAGCCAGACGCAGGCACTCTCTTCAACATACAGTTATTCGTTTCATAACGATTAACTAAATCATGGGAGTTATACTCCGAGAGCATACATAGCCAGACGTAGGCACTCTCTTCTACATACAGTTATTCGTTTCATAACGATTAACTAAATCATGGGAGTTACACTCCGAGAGCATACATAGCCAGACGTAGGCACTCTCTTCTACATACAGTTATTCGTTTCATAACGATTAACTAAATCATGGGAGTTACACTCCGAGAGCATAGCCAGACGCAGGCACTCTCTTCAACATACAGTTATTCGTTTCATAACGATTAACTAAATCATGGGAGTTACACTCCGAGAGCATAGCCAGACGCAGGCACTCTCTTCTACATACAGTTATTCGTTTCATAACGATTAACTAAATCATGGGAGTTACACTCCGAGAGCATAGCCAGACGCAGGCACTCTCTTCAACATACAGTTATTCGTTTCATAACGATTAACTAAATCATGGGAGTTACACTCCGAGAGCATAGCCAGACGCAGGCACTCTCTTCAACATACAGTTATTCGTTTCATAACGATTAACTAAATCATGGGAGTTACACTCCGAGAGCATAGCCAGACGCAGGCACTCTCTTCAACATACAGTTATTCGTTTCATAACGATTAACTAAATCATGGGAGTTACACTCCGAGAGCATACATAGCCAGACGTAGGCACTCTCTTCTACATACAGTTATTCGTTTCATAACGATTAACTAAATCATGGGAGTTACACTCCGAGAGCATAGCCAGACGCAGGCACTCTCTTCTACATACAGTTATTCGTTTCATAACGATTAACTAAATCATGGGAGTTACACTCCGAGAGCATAGCCAGACGCAGGCACTCTCTTCAACATACAGTCATTCGTTTCATAACGATTAACTAAATCATGGGAGTTACACTCCGAGAGCATAGCCAGACGCAGGCACTCTCTTCTACATACAGTTATTCGTTTCATAACGATTAACTAAATCATGGGAGTTACACTCCGAGAGCATAGCCAGACGCAGGCACTCTCTTCAACATACAGTTATTCGTTTCATAACGATTAACTAAATCATGGGAGTTACACTCCGAGAGCATAGCCAGACGCAGGCACTCTCTTCAACATACAGTTATTCGTTTCATAACGATTAACTAAATCATGGGAGTTACACTCCGAGAGCATAGCCAGACGCAGGCACTCTCTTCAACATACAGTTATTCGTTTCATAACGATTAACTAAATCATGGGAGTTACACTCCGAGAGCATACATAGCCAGACGCAGGCACTCTCTTCTACATACAGTTATTCGTTTCATAACGATTAACTAAATCATGGGAGTTACACTCCGAGAGCATACATAGCCAGACGTAGGCACTCTCTTCTACATACAGTTATTCGTTTCATAACGATTAACTAAATCATGGGAGTTACACTCCGAGAGCATAGCCAGACGCAGGCACTCTCTTCAACATACAGTTATTCGTTTCATAACGATTAACTAAATCATGGGAGTTACACTCCGAGAGCATACATAGCCAGACGTAGGCACTCTCTTCTACATACAGTTATTCGTTTCATAACGATTAACTAAATCATGGGAGTTACACTCCGAGAGCATAGCCAGACGCAGGCACTCTCTTCTACATACAGTTATTCGTTTCATAACGATTAACTAAATCATGGGAGTTACACTCCGAGAGCATAGCCAGACGCAGGCACTCTCTTCTACATACAGTTATTCGTTTCATAACGATTAACTAAATCATGGGAGTTACACTCCGAGAGCATAGCCAGACGCAGGCACTCTCTTCTACATACAGTTATTCGTTTCATAACGATTAACTAAATCATGGGAGTTACACTCCGAGAGCATAGCCAGACGCAGGCACTCTCTTCAACATACAGTTATTCGTTTCATAACGATTAACTAAATCATGGGAGTTACACTCCGAGAGCATAGCCAGACGCAGGCACTCTCTTCAACATACAGTTATTCGTTTCATAACGATTATCTAAATCATGGGAGTTACACTCCGAGAGCATAGCCAGACGCAGGCACTCTCTTCTACATACAGTTATTCGTTTCATAACGATTAACTAAATCATGGGAGTTACACTCCGAGAGCATAGCCAGACGCAGGCACTCTCTTCAACATACAGTTATTCGTTTCATAACGATTAACTAAATCATGGGAGTTACACTCCGAGAGCATAGCCAGACGCAGGCACTCTCTTCAACATACAGTTATTCGTTTCATAACGATTAACTAAATCATGGGAGTTACACTCCGAGAGCATAGCCAGACGCAGGCACTCTCTTCAACATACAGTTATTCGTTTCATAACGATTAACTAAATCATGGGAGTTACACTCCGAGAGCATAGCCAGACGCAGGCACTCTCTTCTACATACAGTTATTCGTTTCATAACGATTAACTAAATCATGGGAGTTACACTCCGAGAGCATAGCCAGACGCAGGCACTCTCTTCAACATACAGTTATTCGTTTCATAACGATTAACTAAATCATGGGAGTTACACTCCGAGAGCATAGCCAGACGCAGGCACGCTCTTCAACATACAGTTATTCGTTTCATAACGATTAACTAAATCATGGGAGTTACACTCCGAGAGCATACATAGCCAGACGTAGGCACTCTCTTCTACATACAGTTATTCGTTTCATAACGATTAACTAAATCATGGGAGTTACACTCCGAGAGCATAGCCAGACGCAGGCACTCTCTTCAACATACAGTTATTCGTTTCATAACGATTAACTAAATCATGGGAGTTACACCCCGAGAGCATACATAGCCAGACGTAGGCACTCTCTTCTACATACAGTTATTCGTTTCATAACGATTAACTAAATCATGGGAGTTACACTCCGAGAGCATAGCCAGACGCAGGCACTCTCTTCAACATACAGTTATTCGTTTCATAACGATTAACTAAATCATGGGAGTTACACTCCGAGAGCATAGCCAGACGCAGGCACTCTCTTCAACATACAGTTATTCGTTTCATAACGATTAACTAAATCATGGGAGTTACACTCCGAGAGCATACATAGCCAGACGTAGGCACTCTCTTCTACATACAGTTATTCGTTTCATAACGATTAACTAAATCATGGGAGTTACACTCCGAGAGCATACATAGCCAGACGTAGGCACTCTCTTCTACATACAGTTATTCGTTTCATAACGATTAACTAAATCATGGGAGTTACACTCCGAGAGCATAGCCAGACGCAGGCACTCTCTTCAACATACAGTTATTCGTTTCATAACGATTAACTAAATCATGGGAGTTACACTCCGAGAGCATAGCCAGACGCAGGCACTCTCTTCTACATACAGTTATTCGTTTCATAACGATTAACTAAATCATGGGAGTTACACTCCGAGAGCATAGCCAGACGCAGGCACTCTCTTCAACATACAGTTATTCGTTTCATAACGATTAACTAAATCATGGGAGTTACACTCCGAGAGCATAGCCAGACGCAGGCACTCTCTTCAACATACAGTTATTCGTTTCATAACGATTAACTAAATCATGGGAGTTACACTCCGAGAGCATAGCCAGACGCAGGCACTCTCTTCTACATACAGTTATTCGTTTCATAACGATTAACTAAATCATGGGAGTTACACTCCGAGAGCATACATAGCCAGACGTAGGCACTCTCTTCTACATACAGTTATTCGTTTCATAACGATTAACTAAATCATGGGAGTTACACTCCGAGAGCATAGCCAGACGCAGGCACTCTCTTCTACATACAGTTATTCGTTTCATAACGATTAACTAAATCATGGGAGTTACACTCCGAGAGCATAGCCAGACGCAGGCACTCTCTTCAACATACAGTTATTCGTTTCATAACTATTAACTAAATCATGGGAGTTACACTCCGAGAGCATAGCCAGACGCAGGCACTCTCTTCAACATACAGTTATTCGTTTCATAACGATTAACTAAATCATGGGAGTTATACTCCGAGAGCATACATAGCCAGACGTAGGCACTCTCTTCTACATACAGTTATTCGTTTCATAACGATTAACTAAATCATGGGAGTTACACTCCGAGAGCATACATAGCCAGACGTAGGCACTCTCTTCTACATACAGTTATTCGTTTCATAACGATTAACTAAATCATGGGAGTTACACTCCGAGAGCATAGCCAGACGCAGGCACTCTCTTCAACATACAGTTATTCGTTTCATAACGATTAACTAAATCATGGGAGTTACACTCCGAGAGCATAGCCAGACGCAGGCACTCTCTTCTACATACAGTTAATCGTTTCATAACGATTAACTAAATCATGGGAGTTACACTCCGAGAGCATAGCCAGACGCAGGCACTCTCTTCAACATACAGTTATTCGTTTCATAACGATTAACTAAATCATGGGAGTTACACTCCGAGAGCATAGCCAGACGCAGGCACTCTCTTCAACATACAGTTATTCGTTTCATAACGATTAACTAAATCATGGGAGTTACACTCCGAGAGCATAGCCAGACGCAGGCACTCTCTTCAACATACAGTTATTCGTTTCATAACGATTAACTAAATCATGGGAGTTACACTCCGAGAGCATACATAGCCAGACGTAGGCACTCTCTTCTACATACAGTTATTCGTTTCATAACGATTAACTAAATCATGGGAGTTACACTCCGAGAGCATAGCCAGACGCAGGCACTCTCTTCTACATACAGTTATTCGTTTCATAACGATTAACTAAATCATGGGAGTTACACTCCGAGAGCATAGCCAGACGCAGGCACTCTCTTCAACATACAGTCATTCGTTTCATAACGATTAACTAAATCATGGGAGTTACACTCCGAGAGCATAGCCAGACGCAGGCACTCTCTTCTACATACAGTTATTCGTTTCATAACGATTAACTAAATCATGGGAGTTACACTCCGAGAGCATAGCCAGACGCAGGCACTCTCTTCAACATACAGTTATTCGTTTCATAACGATTAACTAAATCATGGGAGTTACACTCCGAGAGCATAGCCAGACGCAGGCACTCTCTTCAACATACAGTTATTCGTTTCATAACGATTAACTAAATCATGGGAGTTACACTCCGAGAGCATAGCCAGACGCAGGCACTCTCTTCAACATACAGTTATTCGTTTCATAACGATTAACTAAATCATGGGAGTTACACTCCGAGAGCATACATAGCCAGACGTAGGCACTCTCTTCTACATACAGTTATTCGTTTCATAACGATTAACTAAATCATGGGAGTTACACTCCGAGAGCATACATAGCCAGACGTAGGCACTCTCTTCTACATACAGTTATTCGTTTCATAACGATTAACTAAATCATGGGAGTTACACTCCGAGAGCATAGCCAGACGCAGGCACTCTCTTCAACATACAGTTATTCGTTTCATAACGATTAACTAAATCATGGGAGTTACACTCCGAGAGCATACATAGCCAGACGTAGGCACTCTCTTCTACATACAGTTATTCGTTTCATAACGATTAACTAAATCATGGGAGTTACACTCCGAGAGCATAGCCAGACGCAGGCACTCTCTTCTACATACAGTTATTCGTTTCATAACGATTAACTAAATCATGGGAGTTACACTCCGAGAGCATAGCCAGACGCAGGCACTCTCTTCAACATACAGTTATTCGTTTCATAACGATTAACTAAATCATGGGAGTTACACTCCGAGAGCATAGCCAGACGCAGGCACTCTCTTCAACATACAGTTATTCGTTTCATAACGATTAACTAAATCATGGGAGTTACACTCCGAGAGCATACATAGCCAGACGCAGGCACTCTCTTCTACATACAGTTATTCGTTTCATAACGATTAACTAAATCATGGGAGTTACACTCCGAGAGCATACATAGCCAGACGTAGGCACTCTCTTCTACATACAGTTATTCGTTTCATAACGATTAACTAAATCATGGGAGTTACACTCCGAGAGCATAGCCAGACGCAGGCACTCTCTTCAACATACAGTTATTCGTTTCATAACGATTAACTAAATCATGGGAGTTACACCCCGAGAGCATACATAGCCAGACGTAGGCACTCTCTTCTACATACAGTTATTCGTTTCATAACGATTAACTAAATCATGGGAGTTACACTCCGAGAGCATAGCCAGACGCAGGCACTCTCTTCAACATACAGTTATTCGTTTCATAACGATTAACTAAATCATGGGAGTTACACTCCGAGAGCATAGCCAGACGCAGGCACTCTCTTCAACATACAGTTATTCGTTTCATAACGATTAACTAAATCATGGGAGTTACACTCCGAGAGCATACATAGCCAGACGTAGGCACTCTCTTCTACATACAGTTATTCGTTTCATAACGATTAACTAAATCATGGGAGTTACACTCCGAGAGCATACATAGCCAGACGTAGGCACTCTCTTCTACATACAGTTATTCGTTTCATAACGATTAACTAAATCATGGGAGTTACACTCCGAGAGCATAGCCAGACGCAGGCACTCTCTTCAACATACAGTTATTCGTTTCATAACGATTAACTAAATCATGGGAGTTACACTCCGAGAGCATAGCCAGACGCAGGCACTCTCTTCTACATACAGTTATTCGTTTCATAACGATTAACTAAATCATGGGAGTTACACTCCGAGAGCATAGCCAGACGCAGGCACTCTCTTCAACATACAGTTATTCGTTTCATAACGATTAACTAAATCATGGGAGTTACACTCCGAGAGCATAGCCAGACGCAGGCACTCTCTTCAACATACAGTTATTCGTTTCATAACGATTAACTAAATCATGGGAGTTACACTCCGAGAGCATAGCCAGACGCAGGCACTCTCTTCAACATACAGTTATTCGTTTCATAACGATTAACTAAATCATGGGAGTTACACTCCGAGAGCATACATAGCCAGACGTAGGCACTCTCTTCTACATACAGTTATTCGTTTCATAACGATTAACTAAATCATGGGAGTTACACTCCGAGAGCATAGCCAGACGCAGGCACTCTCTTCTACATACAGTTATTCGTTTCATAACGATTAACTAAATCATGGGAGTTACACTCCGAGAGCATACATAGCCAGACGTAGGCACTCTCTTCTACATACAGTTATTCGTTTCATAACGATTAACTAAATCATGGGAGTTACACTCCGAGAGCATAGCCAGACGCAGGCACTCTCTTCAACATACAGTTATTCGTTTCATAACGATTAACTAAATCATGGGAGTTACACTCCGAGAGCATACATAGCCAGACGTAGGCACTCTCTTCTACATACAGTTATTCGTTTCATAACGATTAACTAAATCATGGGAGTTACACTCCGAGAGCATAGCCAGACGCAGGCACTCTCTTCAACATACAGTTATTCGTTTCATAACGATTAACTAAATCATGGGAGTTACACCCCGAGAGCATACATAGCCAGACGTAGGCACTCTCTTCTACATACAGTTATTCGTTTCATAACGATTAACTAAATCATGGGAGTTACACTCCGAGAGCATAGCCAGACGCAGGCACTCTCTTCAACATACAGTTATTCGTTTCATAACTATTAACTAAATCATGGGAGTTACACTCCGAGAGCATAGCCAGACGCAGGCACTCTCTTCAACATACAGTTATTCGTTTCATAACGATTAACTAAATCATGGGAGTTATACTCCGAGAGCATACATAGCCAGACGTAGGCACTCTCTTCTACATACAGTTATTCGTTTCATAACGATTAACTAAATCATGGGAGTTACACTCCGAGAGCATACATAGCCAGACGTAGGCACTCTCTTCTACATACAGTTATTCGTTTCATAACGATTAACTAAATCATGGGAGTTACACTCCGAGAGCATAGCCAGACGCAGGCACTCTCTTCTACATACAGTTATTCGTTTCATAACGATTAACTAAATCATGGGAGTTACACTCCGAGAGCATACATAGCCAGACGTAGGCACTCTGTTTTACATACAGTTATTCGTTTCATAACGATTAACTAAATCATGGGAGTTACACTCCGAGAGCATACATAGCCAGACGTAGGCACTCTCTTTTACATACAGTTATTCGTTTCATAACGATTAACTAAATCATGGGAGTTACACTCCGAGAGCATAGCCAGACGCAGGCACTCTCTTCAACATACAGTTATTCGTTTCATAACGATTAACTAAATCATGGGAGTTACACTCCGAGAGCATACATAGCCAGACGTAGGCACTCTCTTCTACATACAGTTATTCGTTTCATAACGATTAACTTAATCATGGGAGTTACACTCCGAGAGCATAGCCAGACGCAGGCACTCTCTTCTACATACAGTTATTCGTTTCATAACGATTAACTAAATCATGGGAGTTACACTCCGAGAGCATACATAGCCAGACGTAGGCACTCTCTTTTACATACAGTTATTCGTTTCATAACGATTAACTAAATCATGGGAGTTACACTCCGAGAGCATAGCCAGACGCAGGCACTCTCTTCAACATACAGTTATTCGTTTCATAACGATTAACTAAATCATGGGAGTTACACTCCGAGAGCATACATAGCCAGACGTAGGCACTCTCTTCTACATACAGTTATTCGTTTCATAACGATTAACTAAATCATGGGAGTTACACTCCGAGAGCATAGCCAGACGCAGGCACTCTCTTCAACATACAGTTATTCGTTTCATAACGATTAACTAAATCATGGGAGTTACACTCCGAGAGCATAGCCAGACGCAGGCACTCTCTTCAACATACAGTTATTCGTTTCATAACGATTAACTAAATCATGGGAGTTACACTCCGAGAGCATAGCCAGACGCAGGCACTCTCTTCTACATACAGTTATTCGTTTCATAACGATTAACTAAATCATGGGAGTTACACTCCGAGAGCATAGCCAGACGCAGGCACTCTCTTCAACATACAGTTATTCGTTTCATAACGATTAACTAAATCATGGGAGTTACACTCCGAGAGCATACATAGCCAGACGTAGGCACTCTCTTCTACATACAGTTATTCGTTTCATAACGATTAACTAAATCATGGGAGTTACACTCCGAGAGCATAGCCAGACGCAGGCACTCTCTTCAACATACAGTTATTCGTTTCATAACGATTAACTAAATCATGGGAGTTACACCCCGAGAGCATACATAGCCAGACGTAGGCACTCTCTTCTACATACAGTTATTCGTTTCATAACGATTAACTAAATCATGGGAGTTACACTCCGAGAGCATAGCCAGACGCAGGCACTCTCTTCAACATACAGTTATTCGTTTCATAACGATTAACTAAATCATGGGAGTTACACTCCGAGAGCATAGCCAGACGCAGGCACTCTCTTCTACATACAGTTATTCGTTTCATAACGATTAACTAAATCATGGGAGTTACACTCCGAGAGCATAGCCAGACGCAGGCACTCTCTTCTACATACAGTTATTCGTTTCATAACGATTAACTAAATCATGGAGTTACACTCCGAGAGCATAGCCAGACGCAGGCACCCTCTTCTACATACAGTTATTCGTTTCATAACGATTAACTTAATCATGGGAGTTACACTCCGAGAGCATAGCCAGACGCAGGCACTCTCTTCTACATACAGTTATTCGTTTCATAACGATTAACTAAATCATGGGAGTTACACTCCGAGAGCATAGCCAGACGCAGGCACTCTCTTCTACATACAGTTATTCGTTTCATAACGATTAACTAAATCATGGGAGTTACACTCCGAGAGCATAGC